>NW_025422005.1:73177500-73192500 GCF_011764305.1 Mustela putorius furo
TGCTAATAAGCTTTATTAGGGCGAGTTGGAAGGTTCAGCCTTCAAGGGAGTTTTCCTGGGTGGTTGTGTTTTTGGGTGCCCTTTTATAAAGTAATGTAGACGATGCATACATACAGGGTTCAGAAGTAGTAGTGTGGACTGGTTAAATTGCGAATCTTTTGTAATTCAGAAAAGATCCTGACGTAGTTCTACGTGTAGCTTCCCTAGCATTGAGGAGGATTGCCACATGCAAAGTCAAAGCATATAACTTCCATATTACCAGCTGTTTCTCCCTCTTGCCAGCTTGGAAATTCAGAACTAACGATGTGAATAGGTGATTGGGGGAGGCAAATTAGAATATGTATGGGAGGAAAAGGGAATAAATGTCTTTGTCAAGAAAATAATGATTTCTGTATTGGTCATAGCAGTTTGGACACCTGCCTCCCAAACCCAGTTTACTGTGCTTTTATTTTGAGAAGAGTTTTAAAAATATTCTGTAATTCCAGGGATGGCATTTTTGTTGATTGGCGTATATATCGTCTTGCAAACTGGAATTAAGTTATGACTTCTAAGACAGTTCTAGGTCTTGGCTAATCACTTTGGGCCACGAATCGCTTCTTTGAAGATTACGTATCTCCGGTCTTGATCCACAACTGGAAGGTTTTTGGACCAGAGTTAAAAGTGAGGAAATTTTATACAGTTGTTCAGATCACTTCAGAGGAAGAATGGCGATCAACAGTTGTCCAGCCCCCCCCAACCCCAGCACTGGATAGTTTTAGATCTATTTTAATCTCCTTAATAAGTCCTATAGCTATGCAAGTGAGTGCATTTTGATAACTGCTGTGCCTAATTTGTAACAATTACTGTCAACCTTCAGTTAAGAGACTGTTCATTCTACACTGGCCCAGAAAAGAGTGAAATGTATGACTCGTGCGCATAATTTTATTCACATCATATTTCATACTGATTATGTATTGATGACATTGATTCATTTACTCTTTACAGCGCCACTTGCATGGATATTAAATCTTATTGACCACAGATGAATTTTAATTTCAGATTGGTGATAGATTTTTCCATCAGCTCTGATAGTATGTTTGACTTTTTCATCATTAACCCAGGCAATCACACAGCACTGAGTTATTGCATTGAAACAAAAAGTGCACACTTCACTTGGTAATTCTTTATGGATTTACAATAGGAACTTCATTAATGTCTGTTGTAAGGATCACAAAAAAAAAACAACATTTATCTGCAAATAGGAATTTAGCAAGCTTCAAAAGTCTCAGGAAAAAATATGAGGCTTCTTTGTCTTCTGCAATGCATTTTTTTAATGCTGTATGAGGGGGAAAATGACTAATATTTGAAAACTTTAAACCGTTTAAAATTATACTGCCACATTTTAATGCTGATTTTTATCATTTTCCCTTACTCAAATTTATGCCATGAGTTTAAATGTATTTTCCGTTTCTTATATTAAGTAAATGTCAATTCTATCGAAATAGGCACACTTTTCTTTGTTTAATTTACTAATATAGGAAGCTACCTAGTCTACCTTCTTAAGAACAGAAATCTAATTTTTTATCGCAAATTAACCAGTCCCCATCAATGAGATATTTCAAGCTTCGTTAAGGAATGCCAGTACATATAAATACTCAAGATTTTTATGGTAAGATTTGAATTGTAATGAAGTTAATCTATAGGGAAGAGTTGAGAACAATGGATAGGTAACATAAATACCATTCCCATTTAGAGGCAAAGCCATTTGCATTTACATTTGGGAGCAAAGAAGCCCAAAACAAAAAGGCAAGAAAAGATGCTGGGAATAAAATGGTTCATCTCTTCCCCATCCCTTCCCGTGTAAAAGCTTAGTTTTTTGCAGATTAGATCTTCAGGTTTGTTGCTGGTTTTATACCATTTCTTTCGCTGACTTGACAAAGCGTAAGAAATGATGGTTGCAGCTCACCACAGTGCAGCATGAGGATTCAGGGATGTGGAGACAAGATGGAAAACATAGCCAACTGTGCAATACTGTGCACAGGCACCAGCCGCGTTCGCTTGGGACTACGCGCAAAGGGCACGTACCGAAAGGGCGCTGGGTCTCCCAGTACTGTCTCCTTGGGTACAAGATGACGTAGTGGAGAGGTTTCAGGGAGGAAAGCTGCAGAAACATCTAGTTTGCATGCTTTATAAGATTGCGTGTGTTGTGCCTTTCGGATGGTCTACTGTCCTGCACACCTTTTTCAGGGTGGGAGAAGGTGTTCCCTTTGGAGCACAGAAAGTAATAGGCAGCCAGAAAGAGTCAACCGGTATATCCTTCCTTAGTGTTGGAAGCCAAAAATAGACAGGTGGCCTTCAAAAATTAATAGCTCTTAAAAGGCAGAGGGAAGTATAACTTAAGGATATGTTCTTGCCAGACATTGGTAAGAAGCTGTGTTTTGGGGGTGATGTTAATTAAGAACATTTCCCTGTTGGCATAAATGTCTCACATATTTGCCCTCAGTGCTCCGCTCTCCACGAGCACAGTCAATTGACAAGGTGGTTTTTGTCAATAAAGGTTTTGGGCAAGCCGAACGTGGTCCAGAGAGAGATTAATGAGAGGGCAAGGGGGAAGGAAGAGGTAATGAAAACACACTTCCTAGTGGAACGTAGGCTGCTTTTTTGGACCTTGAGAGTGCTTTACAATTTTCCCAAAACCCTGCGGTGTTTCTGTTCTGAAGGAGATGAGATGGGGAGAAATGACAGACTGCCCCACTTTATTATTTTCTTCACTCTCCTTGGTCTCCATGTTTTTGGTAGGGAAAATTGGACATCCATTTTGGCCCTTTTCCTTCTATTCACCGAACCAGTTACGTTTTTATTGTGTGATGGATAAAAAATATCACCAGGCATCCTCTGGCTTTAAAGTAATGAGGTGATTGTTTGTACACCCCTTCTCTAAAGGTAGCTAATTGTATAGAAAGTATAGGTCCCCATAATGGGGTCCCTTTAAACTTTCATTCTCCTGAAATTTGTTGCCAGTGTCTGGGATGTGCGGTTTAGCTGTTGTTCCGCATCATTGGCTTTGGTATATTCTGAGAAAAAAATAATTTTTGAGTGTATAAATCCTGGAGTGTCTTGAGTGAAATCTCCGATCACTGGTGTTCAAGAATCTACAAAATTTTACAGCCTGTGTCATTTAAAGGAGGCTGGACCATCCTCAGGAGAATATTGCCTTCTAGAGAGTTACGTAAATACAATGAGGAATCGTGGCTAATTTCTTTTCCTCCCTCGTCTTTGCCTGCTCTGGAATTCTTTTTTCCACTCAAGAGTGGCTCTTCCATCTAGAATTCTCGGCACTTTTCCGTAAAATATGAGCTCACATCTCTTTGGTTGGAGATGTTAGCAAGTGTTCTAGTTGACATATCACTCCACTGTTCCCCCGTAGTTACATAATTGGTGCTGTGTGTGTCCATCGTAGAGGACATTTGATGCTCATTTATTAAATATGCTCGCAGGCTGCCGCCGCATCTTTGTTCTGGACAGACAAATTACCTTTCTCACACTGAGCTTCCACTCTGGGGAATTAAGCCTCCACCACTTTAATTAGCTTGGAAGTGGGGGGTTGCAGTTCCTAATAGACTTCAGGCTTTTAGTAAGTTAGGGAAAGGGTGAACCGAGAACTTCCTGGGAAGCTCAAAATGTCATTTAAAAACCATAAAAACCTAATATATATTATTTCATTTTGGTAATTGCAAACAGATTGAATTTGACGACTGTGTGGGTTAACATTTCTAACTTAGACATGAAAGTTAGACTTCCCTTGAACTCTGTTTTTTAATTGAGCACAAGTCATTAACATATTACATATGTTTGATTCATATATTTACAATATTTATATAATATTAAGTGACCTAGCAGATATGAAATACTGCAGATACAAAAGTGAAAAGTAGTATCTGAGTATTTGTATGTATGTGGTTGTGTACGTATATATATATGTGTGTGTGTGTATGTGTATATACACACACACACGAATTCAGACATAGCTTTAGGTTGAGAAGGACATGGGTGAATAGATATCATATGGGGAGATCAGAATGATCACTGCCAGTATTTGTTTAGGTTTTATTACATGCCAGGCACTGTTGAAAGTGCTCTATGTGTATTATGTAATCCTTATAACAGCCATATTATCCCCCACTTTAGAGATGAGGAAACTGAGACACAGAGTAACTTTTCCAGAGGTCACACAGTTGAGCATAGTAAGCCAAAACGTCCTTGCGGGGCTCTCAGCTCTGAATGTGCATTGAAGGCACCCCTGGTAGGCAAGGTGTAATTCACTGTCTTCAGAAAAAAACTTGCTTTTAAGAGAGTTAAAGCAGTTCGTCGTAGAACTTTCCACCAGAAACTTTCCGAAAGTCCATTTATTGTCTCATTTTCTCTGCTAGTAAAACTGCAGAAAACGTTATGCTTTAGTTCTTCGCTGCCGGAGTAAGTAGTGTAGAAAGCCTCCATCAAGTCACAGTTGGAAAGTAATCTAATAAAAGAAGATTAGTGAACGTAGAAGGAGACAAAAGCAGTCATGTTTGAGTTTAATATCTCAAATTTAGCATTTTAGCTAAGATGCCCATTTTTATTTCTTGCAGGTCTGCTAAAAGGTCAGAGTAATGCAGAATGCGTGCCTTCATCTCAGATTTCGTTCATCACAGGTGGATCCCATGCGTCTTCAGTAGACAAGTCACCTTTGTAGCTAGCCACCAGTGCCAGCTCTGTGCATTGCACCTTCTTTAGTCTTGATTGCCCTTCCCGCATTTATTGGTGTATTAAAATGACTGAATATGAACATTAAGGACTCCATGAACCTGGGCTAATGGGAGACTGTAGAGAAAATGAAAAAAGATCCACCGGAGGACATCTTTGGGGGGGGAGGGAGCTGGGGAGGAGGGAAATGACTAATGAAGCTAATTAAAAGAAGCATTCAAATCTGCTTTCTACCCTCATTAACAATTAGCAGGGCACTGGCCAGAGTTTGTACCCTGTGTTTTACCTTAACAACATTCTATTTGCTCTTTGTATATTTAAGTGTTGTAAGGAAATGTGTTTCAATCAAAACTGAACATGAGATAAAAGGAAAGAGATGTGGCTTTTGTGATATTCTATCACAAACACTTTTATTGTATCTCTGTAAAATACAATGTATGTATGCATGTAAGTGTTCTTCGTCCTGATGTTGCTACTTCCATGGCAAAGGAAAAAAAAAAAAGAACGAAAAAAAAAGAAAAAAAATTGGAAAAAAAATCAGGCTCATAGCAGCTACTGTGTAGAAATTTCCCCCTACTTCTAATTTGCTGAATGAAGAAAAAAATCTTTTATTTGTGATATTTTCAGAGACATTTGCTCTAGTATGGTGTATTTAAATAATAAAAACTTAAAAGAAAAATGGAGTTCGGATTTAAACACTGTTTTTTCTCCTCTGTATTGGAAAAAATTCAGTAGTTTTTTTGTTTGGTACCAACTTCACTTTAAATCTTAGGGGTCGAGGGAGGTGGTGTGTATATTTATTTAGCTCTGGGCCAATAAGGGTTTCTTCGAATTACTTAACCGTGCCGTTTTTTGGCATGGCTACAAAGCAGTGTTTCTAACGGAGTCCTTTTTATAAGTTCAGAATATTCTGGTAACTTAAGCTCTTCATCCACTTCTATATCACAATGAATCTTTTGTGTTTATATATAAATATTTGTTCGATTCTTCAGCTTTCACGTTGATTCTTTCTTCCTCAATAGGAAAGCCTTGGGTATGGATGAAAAGTGTGCTCAAGACTGTGACATAACCGTCCTGTTCTCTCTTCACCAAGTTTCTGGCTTTCCAAGGAAATAGCATTTTTAAACCGTACCTGTACATACTGGGAAGTCGTTAGGGACCCAGAGCTCTTCAGATGTCTACAGGCGTCTTCAGGGGGTGAAGCAGCCATTTCCTGGTGAGCTGCTAGACTCCTGTGGTCGGCTGTGTGATTTGTTTATTTTGTTTTGCTCTTCTACTCCTCTGCAGGCTCTGCCTTTCCATATGTTTGGGGTAGGATTTGGCTTTCACTTAGTAGTCATCTTGAGAGATTCAGTGGCTAGTTCTAGGCTGCAGTGTATCCCCAACAGTGCATGCGTTGTGTGCAGTGGTCTCCTGTGGAAAGCATGTGTAGGTCAAGGATTTGGGGGTGTGGGGGGACAGGGCCAGTGTTAGAAGGAGGAGAAAACCAAAGAAGCTGCACTGCCAGGCTCGGGAGCAACTTTGAGCTACAACTTCGATCACAGGTTCCGAAAACCAGGTGTGTGTGTATAACGCCACTTGAAATATCCTTTCTAAAAATGGCATTTGTTTTATTTTCTCTTGTTCCAGAAAAGCTTCCAATGTAGACCTCTCAGGACAGGTTATATAGAGAGGTCTAGTTCTGTTCATCTCAACCAGCAGTCAGTTTCCGTTTGGGATCATCTGCTCTCTGAGACTCCAGTCTGGGAAGAAAAAAAGCAGTTGCTCAAAACTATGAACCTCCTGTAGGACAATTGAAAGGTAGAGAGTTAAAGTGAAGAGTTCTTTAGAGCTTTATGAAAAGAAAATGCAAGGGAAAAAAAAAATGAACAAAATCACAGACATAACAGTATTTGTTTGAGTTAAATCCTTGGGGAATTTCTAGGAACGAGTTCTGGTTCTTACATTTTTTTTTTCTTTCCCTTTAAGATACTTTAAAGGAATGTGGACTCTTCAGGACAGAAAGGGGGAGATGTGTTAATAAGAATGCAAGCATCCTCTCTATTCTTTTTGGCATAAGCACTCATGTCCCCTATAGTGCAGAAATTCAAAGGGGCTAGTTAATAACTTTTAGTGAGTAATACAGTGTGGCATTTGGTGATGTGGAGGGCTCAGGTCATTAAAGACTTTAAATGAACTATTATATGGCTGACTCCGCAAGCACTGCTGCATATTTAATAACGAGCTTCTAAAAGCATTTCTTAAGTTGCAGACCTATAAGATTACAAATGTCACTCATGTTAGTGTAATCCACATGCAAGTGATGAAGCCTTCTCTTTGATGTGCTAAATTGGAGAAGGACTAATGGAGCTATGAATATACAATAGAACATATTTAAGTAGTAGTCTTGCTTTAGGTAAAACACTTTCTTGAAACCAGAGGCATTTCAGACAATAAAACCCAGCTCTAATGGGGATGCTCTGTGTGGGTAGAGAGCTCCTAAAAAACACTCAGGTTTATTCTGATGTGAGTGGTGATTGTGTTCATCCCCCAACCTCAACCTTGCTTAGGAAAAAAAAAAAAAAAAAAAAACCTCCAGCAGCTTGTTCACCTTTCATCCATTGCATTTGTGATGTTAGTGAGATGTACTCCATTCTTTTGATAGGACTTACTTAATATTAACCACGTCGTAGAGCAAGATGGCCTCCAATCCCTACAAGCAAGTGCAATTAAATAAAAGCAAATGTTACTGAGCCCTGCTGAACTGATTAAAAAATATGTTTATGATAACATAGAAATGTCTCAGTCATGCAAATTGTCACTCTTGCTAATGAAACGATTTTGTAAAAAGATTGTCCTCTGAAAAGGTTTAATGTTTTTTTTTTAACCCGTATACTTAGATTTACACATCCCGAAAGGCAGGAGAGCCAGGAAGAAGCTTTCCAAACCAAATCGTTTGCCACCAGAAACTATTTCCAGCTCTTCATAATTTATTAGGAAATAGTTTAACACGGACTGTAGTGTCTTATAAAATGCAAAATGAGAAAACGGTCCCACCAAAAGGAAGCCTGTGAAATTGTCATCCTCTTGCCATTAATTGTATTGAAATTCTTTCTTTTGCTCTTATTAACACTGATATTTGAAACAACTAATCATCTAAAATGAAGCTCTTAAATTAAATGGCTTTAAATGTCAATATAGCAAGATTCTAATGTGTACTACTATTTATATAAAATATTTCTTTAGAGGCAATAAATTCTACCACAGTGAGTCCAAGAGCTATAGATCAAGGCACCAGTGAAGAGTTTCCCTGTGGCCTGAATAATTGCATTTAAATTGAGAAGAGGTTGGCCGGAGACCTCTTCACCAGGGCATTCGAGGCCCGGTGTTCTGCACCCAAGACTCCCTTTGGGAGGGCGCGGTAGACACAGCCTTTACAAGTTGACGTTACTCAGTTACTCGTCACTTTGTTACTAAGACTCACCTATTGTCAGTCCAGCCAAGTCACAGAAATGCTTATTGCAGTTAAATAGCAATTTGTTTCCGTGAAACTGCAATTAAAGTATTACTGAGCAGCCATTTTAGATTGGCACTGCTCTGAATGCATGTTAAACAGACAGCAGCTTCCACTTGCAGAGCCCGAGACCCAACTAGCACCAAAGGGGAACACATTCGCCCGCGCGGGGTGTCTACTTAAGAGGCATTTGCAGCCCCCCGCTCCCATTGTGAACCGCTGAGAGCAATGACAAGTCAGGGCTGATTTTTGGAAGGTGAACTTGCAACTTAGCCTCAAGTGAATACCATTTTCAGTTGTACCAGAAGTGCTTTATGCTGGTAGATATGTGCTGGTGTCCTAGAGGGAATGTTTTCGAGTTCAGATTGATCTGCGGAGAATGGACTGCCACTCGGAGGCCTCTGGCCAATCATGGACTGCAGGTCCTGACATGTTCCAGCTGTGTAAACAGGGCCGTTCTAGCTCCTAAATCACAACTAATAAAGGAGAGGATGAAAATCAATTGGTTCTGTTATAAGTTCTTTGAATGGCAGTAGGAAGTTGTTTCATGATTCTGTTAGAATGGACAAGTCTAGGTTTAGCCACCCAAAATACCTCTTTTAATCCTCTCTCTTGCCTCAGAAGCACAGCAAGACAGCCCTTCCGGTGCTGTGCTAACAGCCCCACCACCACATCCAAACCTGCCGGGGGAAGGAGGGCATCAGAACTGAACTCCTCCTGCTGATGTAAAGTTCAGGATTTGTTGATCAAGAGAGGTGAAGTGCAAAGGTTTTACTGAAAATGCAAAACATTGATGTAAGATCCTGAGAGAGGGAAGGATTTTCGAGGTGGTGTTTTAAAATGCAATTAGCACTGAATTCTAACCAGCTTGGAAACAATCATTAGCTCACGAGAACAGGAGGCATCTCACCTTCCTTCGGCCTAGAAAGTTCTCCCCTACCTCGAATCCAGAGGTTTACATCCTCAACTTTTTCAAAAATAATTGTCTTGTGCAGTGCGTTTATTTGTAGGCTTTCGCCTGTGTTGTTTGAGCTGCAATTTTTTTTCTTTTTAAAGAAAGAGGAAAACAAACAGTTTCTTCCTAAATTAATTTTTCATTTGCAGTGAATTGAATGCTTTTAGGAACTGAAAAGGGAAAATCTGGAGACAAACTGAATTTACAAATGAAGATTAATTATGAAAGCTGGAAAGGAAATTGCTTGCTTGGGCTGCAATTGTATACCTTTTTCTTTATTTAAATAAGGTTAGGTAGAGATGGGTGTGTCTTAAATACCACAGATCCCTCCAAGGCCTCCAATTCAGTTTCTGTCATCAATCATGGGCCTTCTGCCTTCCATAAACCCTTAACATCTTTAACTAGAATGTGTAATATAATAACTTTATCTTGGAGTTGTGGAGTGCTTTGTAAATGTATTTATATGTTCACATTTACAGTGAACAAGTTCTTAACACATGTTATCTCAGTCCTCACAATAACCCTCTAGATTGTTATTGCCTCGGTTTTACAGGTGAGGTCATGAAGGGTCAGGGAGGGGACGGTCTAAGCAGGCCCAGGACAGAGGGAGGTAACAAATGGTGCTCTCCTTGAGTAGAATTTAAGGGAGTGCCAAGGAATCAGTAATCAAGATAATGTGTTTTTTTTTTTTTAAAGATTTTATTTATTTATTTGACAGAGATCATAAGTAGGCAGAGAGGCAGGCAGAGGGGGAGGGGGAAGCAGGCTCCTTGCTGAGCAGAGAGCCTGATGCGGGACTCGATCCCAGGACCCTGAGATCATGACCTGAGCCCAAGGCAGAGGCTTAACCCACTGAGCCACTCAGGCGCCCCTCAAGATAATGTTTTAATGCAATGTTTCAAAATACAAAAAGGAATGCAAAAACATACATGGTGAACAAAACGTCACGTTTTTAAGTAAAGGCAGGATCTGTGTTACTTCTCTTGACTTTTGCCTCGGGCTCCACCATGGCGGGGCATTTCTATTAAGGCCCAAAGTGCCAGAGCTGCTATTTAAACCTGGCATTTGGGGCGTTTTGGGAGAATTACTTTATAAATTGTTAGGCTGTGGCAATGACATACTTTATTCTATGAGCCGTACTAGGTTTTTTTCTCCCCTTAAAAAACTAAAGTATTGCATTTTATCTTTATCCAACCTGGAATGCTGACTCTTTTAGCATGCCTGCATATTTTAGCCTTGCTCTAAAAGAAATTATCTGTTCAGATTTGACAAATCACAACTACTTCATGGTGAGTAATTAAGTATCGTTGGTAACAACTCTTCCTGCACGTTGTTATGGAGGAAATAGAACAAGACTCTGATAATCATGTTAGTCCAGAGAGTAAAATGGGTCACTGTATCCTGCTGTATCCCATACAAAGAAGTAAATGGCATATTTCAAATGTTTGAATTGAACTATGTCTTCAGTCTGCCGTTAATTGTGGCAAATAACAGATCCATGAATTTATTTATATAAAAGTAACACACTTCTTCTATAAGTATAAAAGAGGTAATACACACACACAGTTTTTGTGGAAAAGTTTTACGTATTCCAGCATGATGTGAGAAGCAGGTACATCGTGAAAGAACTAATACTCATATTTGTTTTAAGATGGGAAAGCACTGAAGTATTCAAATGGAACAGATTATACCTTTAATTACATCCAAATATGATTCTGAGCTGAGTTTTAAAATTTTGTTGGCTGTACTTTCCATTTTCCCATTAATTACTAGAATCCAAAAAGATCTCAAAATTTGTAAATAAATTCCTATAACACACCATTACATCCAAGCTGCCTTTCTTCAAAGAGGAAAAAATGAGCTAAGGGGGAAAAAAAAAAATCTCTATTCAATTTAATAGAAGAAAAATTTCTACTCAGAATAATAAAAGTTATTTTGATGTTGATGGAATGGTTAAGCAAAAAACAGACTTTTGGTTTTTGGCTCAGGTTCCTGAGTGGTGGGTTTTGGTGCCAAAGTACCAGTGCTCAAAACCCATAATGTTTGTGTGTTATTTCATGGAGCATCTCGGCCCAGTGAGTCTGCAGGCTATTTTTTAGTCTTTTATTCTGCTATGGGCAAAATGAGACTTAAGTTAGCCAATATATGTTTTTTTATATTAGACTATATAATTTAGTCTTCAGACTAAATGAACAAACATACATACATCGTCTTTAGGTGTAAGGACCTGAAAATATGTGTAGACCGAAACTACAGAATATTGTTTGTAAAGAACAAGATACTATGTAGTTGTTATGTGTACATTATGATCCAAGCTCATAAGATCAGTAAATTTCATCAGGTACCATCACTGGGGCATAGGCAGGATTGACACCAAGGAGTGAGGCTACAAGACCCATGCTCTCCACCACAGACATACACCACTCTCTCTAGTATGACTGAAAACCACCGTACGTTCCAGCTTTTCTGCAAGCACCGTCTGCACCGAGAGACACATAATCAGTACAAGCAGTAGCCTGCATAGTGTGTCTCAGCTAGTTTTTTGTTGGTATTGTTTTCTTTCGTTGTTGGCAGAAGGTGGGCTCAGACGTTTATAGAATTTATAGTAGATAGGATATTTTCTCTTAAGCTTTTAGGCTATGGAGAAATTCCTATCTTGAGGAAAAGGGAGTAGGGAGAATGGAAGGAACACTTGTCTACATAAGTCGCTCTTCAAGGGAGGATGGAGGGGCTGGAGTCTCGCCACAGATTGGGAAGAAGGCTGGACTGGCTCCCCAGACACCCTCGCCATGCACCCCGTTTATGTGGTTTGGTCTTATTTTGCTACTATCAAAGAGACCCTCTTCCCCGCTCAAGAGGATGCTGTTACTGTACATGGTGGAACTCGGGCTGTGTTTTTCTGTACTGCAAGCCTGTGCACGGCTGTGACATCAGGACGTTTCAGACATTAGCAGCATTGGCAGTTTTTAAGATGATGCGGTATAGCATTTGGTGACACTTCACAGGTGTGTCAGGGAGAGCTGAGCTGAAATGAAAATTGCAATAGAAAAAAAGCAGACTCCGATGTTCTTGGTGAAGTTCAGGGGGACCACCATGGCAAGAAGCATTGCCTCTGGTTTGTTAAAGCTACAGTCGCTGGCAGTCTAATCCTTCCCCTCTGTGAGAGAGAAGGAGGAGCAGTGGGGCCCTGAAGTGATGGAGGGGGCAGGTTTGAGTTTTCTGATTTGTTACTGAGTGAATCAGGCAGATAAACAGGCTTGATTTTCAAAGGACAGGCAATCCTAAAAGGATTTCCTACACTGAGGCTTTTAGCCAGGTCTTTCTTCCTGGGGATGGGTGTAATTCACCAACCCCATCAGTTACCTCATGCTGTAAGCAATTGTTATTTATCCTCTCTAACTAGTAAAACGTGTTTAAAAAAAATTTTTTTTTTTTAAAAGGGGACAAAGATTCTGGCTGGCTTTGGGACTCCTGAAAGCCAGACAGTTTTTGCTCTAAGCCAAGCAAAGGTGTAACTGTAATATTTTTCGCTCTAGGTTGTGTTTTATATATATATATATATATTTTTTTTTAGCCGAGGATTTGATTTCCAACAGGCCCACCAAAGAATTCTGCCTCTGGAATCCCCTTATTTTGCATGCAGATGGCATGTTAATGAACTCATTACTGTGCATTTTATCCAGCTCTGGACAGATTTGTGACATTATTTTTCAAAACAAAACGGGGTTAGGCAGTTGGTTTGTTGGGTTTGATGAGAATTGGGTGACTAAGTTAAAAAATATTTCCCCAAACACTACCAACCTGCTCAGGGTTGCTGCTAAACATTCTATAAAAACTATCCCTATTCCCTCCAACTCCCCACAAAAAAAGGTTATTTGATTTTTTTCACATTCCTAGAGACTTCTAGAACTGCATGCCTTCCAGAAGGTGTGTGGTCCAATTCCATTCTAAAACTAGGTAATTCTGGGCTTTCTTTTTGATTCCTTCGGTGTCTGTGGGCATCTCGGTTACCTGTTTTAGCTTACAATCCTGCACCCTCTAAAGGCCACGCTGTACTCACTGTTGTCTTAAGGGCAAAGCTATGCAAATTAATGATGGGATATCCACCCTGTATCCTGTGCTTTGTGATTTTTAAGATGAAGATTCTCAGGTCTCCCCACCCTCCCCTTTTATTTTAGAGCAGGTAATAAAGAACATATTGTACTTGTGAAATAAGCACCAAACGGGGACTCGGGAAGCTTGGAATTTAATCCTACTCCTGAGGGAAAATCAAAGGGAACCTATCATCACCTTTGTCTTCCCAATCAAATGTTAGCCATGGGCCAATCATTTACTCTTACTACCTCATTTTACCCATCTGTTAAATAGGAGTTTACTAATCACAGCTTTATTTGCCAATGGATTAGATGAATCATTCAAAGGTAAAAGGGCTTTATATTCTGAGGCTAGCACTCTTTAGGATTGTAAACACTGAAACAATGGACAATATCGTCACTTCTCTGATTTAAGGGTTAATTATAAGGCCTTTAACTTACTTTGAAAATTATTACAGCCAATTCTTGCCTGTCCTCTCTAATGAAAGCGGAATAATAATGTAGATCAATTCAAACCAATGGATCACACTCAATTTATTTTTGGTTTAGAATATAATATGTAATCCTTTTATTTAAAAATAAAAAGTATTTTCTGAGCAGTTTTAGGTTCACAGAAAAATGGAGAGGAAGGTATAGAGATGTCCCCCATAACCCCCGACCCCATACATACAGCTCTCTCCCCGACTGTGAACATCCCCCACCAGAGTGATACATTTGTTACAACTGATGAGCCAACATTGACACACCATAATCACCCAGAGCCCATAGTTTACAGAAAGGTTCACTCTCGGTGTTGTACGGTCTGTGGGTTTGGACAAATGGATCACTACATGCATTCATCATTATGGTATCATACAGAGTATTTTTACCACCCTAAAAGTCCTCTGTGCTCTGCCTATTCATCCCTCCCTTACCCCACAATCCCTGGCAACCACTGGTCTTTTTACTCTCTCCACAGTTTTGCCTTTTCCAGAATATCAGATAGTTGAAATCATACAGTCTTTTCATATTGGTTCTTTCACTTAGTAATATACATTTAAAATTCCTCTATGTGTTTTTAATGGCTTGAGAGCTCATTTACTTTTGACACTGAATAATATTCCGTTGTGATGGACCACGCTTTATTTATCCACTCACCTACTGAAGGACATCTTGGTTGCTTCCAGGTTTCGGCAATCATGAATAAAGCTGGCATGATTACCTGTGTGCAGGTTTTTCTGTGGATATAAGTTTTCAGTTATGTAATTTTTGGAAGCAAGGTAATATTGCTTTTGTTAGGCAAACGTTACACAACATAAACTTAGACCAAATAGTGGTGGAAGTTAGCTCAGGAGAGAAATGAACATTTATTCAATGATTATGTACGGGCCATACATTTCTTGTCTGTTTCATCCCCAGTGTACAGCTTGAAGATGTTACTACTCCTGCATCTGCAGCTGTGGGAGCAGGGACTTGGGGGAAGCGAAGTAACGTGCTCAAGGTCATCAGCTAGTTATTAGAAAAGGGTAACTCTGACCCCAGAGCGTTATCCCTAGGTTCTCATGGCCTCTCATCGGGGAAAGTGTAGCAGGATTAAAGCTCTTACCACAGTGAACACCCTGGTTGGCAAGTCTACTATCAGATAATGGAGTTGATACTGTACATTTAAAACCATAGCAAACTCGTGGATGTTAAAAATGTTTGATTCCCCTTGGGAAAAGACACGCATCTAGATGTCATTATTTACGTATGCAAAT
>NW_025422005.1:73197500-73452500 GCF_011764305.1 Mustela putorius furo
CCAGCTTTAAGGATTTTGTGGTCTTCATCTCTATGCTTCTATCTGTAAAGAATCCCAATATATACGCTTGAAGTATCTTGTCAAGGCAGTGACCGTGACCTTGACCTTCTCCGTGACAGTGACCATGACTGTGACCTTCTCTGTGTTGTCAGGAGTATCTTAGAGTTTCTGCAAGAAACTGACACTACAAAACACTGAAGGATATATATTTGTAAAGTCACTTACCTGTTCTCTTAGTCCTCCAACATTCCCCCTGGAATCTTCTCATTCATTCATCAGTTCGTTCCTTCAACCCGTATTTGCTGAGCACCTGCTACTGTCAAACCCTCTTCTAGGCCCTGGAGAAACAGCTGAGAATGACACAGAAAGAGTCCTGTTCTTGAGGAGCTGATGTTTGAGTCAGAGAGGCACCGAAAACAACTCGGTAGAGAAGGAGCAAGATAATTTTAGATAGCAGCACTTCTTCTGAAGACCATAGTGCTTATTTGGGGTGTTTCCTTGGGTTAGTGGTTGGGGAAGGATTCTCTGACAAGGTGGCTTGGACTGAAACCTGAGCCATATGCAGAGCTGATCAAGTATTACAGGCACAGGCCACAGCCAGAGCAAGGGCCCTGTGGCCGGAACAACGTGGGTGTGCTCTGGGGAAGGGAAAGGTCACTGTGGCTGGAACAGAGACAGTCAACAAGAGAGAGCGTGAATGGGAGTAGGTGGGAGGGGTAGATCAGGGCTTGATTTAGTAGGGCTTTGTAGACAGTGAGACATTTCAGCTTTACTCCAAGTGCAAATTAGAGAGTTTTTAGAAGTGGAATGGTGTGATCTGATTTATGTTTTTAAAAGATCATCAGTGTCACTCATCCATCTGATGTGGGTTTTTCCCCCCCCCCATAAGAGGATTTCAGGGCACACTGACTGCTCTGGCTGCGGCATGGGGTCATGCTGCTGAGCTGCACAGGGAGGAGCGTGGGCCTGGAAGAGGACACAACAGCTAAGCACGAATGGCAGAAGGCGTGGGAAATAGGAGGGTGACGGGGAAGCGGGGTTTGTGTTTAAGGGCCTGCAACACTGAGTGGAATGGAGCACAGGGCATGAGGGTGGGAGAAATGGGACCAAAGGGAAGACGGGGGCCAGACTGCACAAAAGCCTAGTCGACCAAGCCAAGGAGATTGGACTGAGCCCTAAGGGCAATGAGTTCCCGATGACACAGTCAGATTTCTGCTTTAGTGGCTGTGTGGATGGTGATTAAAGTGGGCAGGACCGGCAGCAGAAGGACACGCGAGGAGTGTGGCCGTTGCGGGGGCAGAGATGATGGGGGCCTAGAGCAGGGCAGTGGGAATGGAGAACCTCCCCTGGGTTTGAGGGTGGCTGAGGCTATGAGCAATAGGGCTTGGAGATGAACTGTTATGTCACGGAGCTAAATGTGGAGTCCAGAACCGGGCAGGAGGACTGGGTGGATGGATCGGGGGGTTCTCTGGCCTTCACTCTGTGGACCAGGGACGAGGAGGCAATCTCTTTTGCTCTGTTCGGCTGCAACCGGTGTTACCGGACACCAAGAATGAGCAGGGAGATGCGTTAAGAAAGGAGGGGCCCTTTCTGGAAGGGGATGACAGTGATGAGCAAGACCTTCCCAACATTTGTGCTTGATGGGCAAGGACGGACAGTTCAATCCACCTAGCCCCTAGTATTTTCCATCTGCTAAGCCCAGTTCTCATCCAAGAATCCTCATTAGAGCCTAACAGCAGCACAGAAAACCAAGATTCTTACTTCTGTGGTCTTCAGAACCTCAGGCCAGCCGTCCCTGAGCACCGGCCTGTGCCATGCTCCGGAGTGACAAAGAGGAGCCAAAAGCAGGAGAGCAGAATCTCTCAGGAAAATCATGGAGCTTGGTGTATAATCCGCTCGCCCCTCCCTCCCTCCATCTCCTGTCCCCCACCAGCCTCTTGTCGCTCTTCTTCTTAATAGTTTTTGAAAAGTTAACAGGGTGAAAAAAACAAGGTTTAGGCACACATTATAAAGAAGGCATATAAATATATATCTTGCAGCTTCAGCAACTTGGGTTCGTATCAATTTTCTTCAAGTCAGGGAAACGGAAAAAAACCAAACACAAAACAGAGGCATTTTCCAGAACAGTCTTCAGCCCTGTTTTGAGAAATACGTCTCTCACTCGGGATTTAAGAGCCACAACTACTAATTTAGTGTAATTTTAATGAACCTATGTGGGTGGAGACTTCTGGCATTTGTTGCTGATGGTCTCTTATCTTCCTCGATGCCTGGCCAACAGAAGCAGAAACTTCTTTAGACAAGACTATTTTCTTAGCCTCTGTATAAGTTATAACGTATCGGTCCAGGGTAGGGCCGTTTAAACTTTTCCAGCTCTCTTACCACCCAGTGGCTGTGTGTTGTCTTGGGTAGTATTACTTCACCTTCCTGAGCCTCAGTTTACTTGTCTGTAAAATGGGGATTATCATGGGGTCTAGAATACAGATTCTGCAACCAGACTGTCTGGCTTTTTGCCTTAACGCTGCCACTTACTCTGTAGCCTTATTAGGGAAGCTATTTCACCTCCCAAGCCTCAGTTTCCTAATCTGTGAAGTGGGGATAACGATGGTGCCTTCATCGTCTGTTATGTGGGTTGGAAAGCATTTATAATCCACTGTTATGTGGGTTGGAAAGCATTTATAATCCACTGTATGGAGGGGCCCACACAAGAAGCGGGTTGGAAAGCATTTATAATCCACTGTATGGAGGGGCCCACACAAGAAGCGGGCCCCCAGGGAAGCACCACATACTTCGCAAGTCCGATTTTAGTATGTGCTAAATAAGTAAAAAGGAATTTTTAGAAGGTAGAGTGAGCAAATGTATCTGAAGCCACGTGGCTGCTACGCAGTAAGTGATTGAGATCTGCAACCCGATCCCTGCGCTCCTGCCCCCACTTCAGTCTCCAGACGGGGCATATGCTCAATGCAAGGTAGGTAGTTACTGGTGACAGCTTCATCAGTTCTAAGAAATACGTGTCACTCTCTGGCCTTCAAGGTTTATACTCTTTCTTCGCAAGTGGAAGCTGGTACTGATTTCAGAGCCTTCTGAGGGGAGATGTGATTTTCCTTATTTACTAACATTTACTTGGGCTGGTGGCTGGGACACCCAAAATATGTTATGAATCAGGCAGAGGATAACAAGATCTGCAGTACTGTACAGATTACTCACTAATTTGACATTTGGGGATTTTTGCAAAATGGTAGGGAACATTTGACAAGATGCAAATTGCTATATCCAGAAAGTACATTTGACTCCAAGGATGGGTGACGTTCTCCCCTGATGGGGTTACATTTGTCCCTAGCCCCAATTGTTGCATCCTGACAAGGTGCCTTGTTTTTTTGTTTTTTTGTTTTTCCCCTCCTAAAGAAGCAAGGTTGGGAATTTTGCTCCGAAAATGCAATGACTAAGATTCGTTGAGCACCTACTATGCGTCGGGTGCCTTGACATCTTTTGTCACATTTAATCTTCATGGTAATCCTGCACCATCTGTATCATTAGTACTTGTATTTTTCAGTAAGGAGAATGAAGTTCAGAGAGGGTGAGCCACTTGCTTAAGGCCACCCAGCTCTGAAGTTCCAAAGCTAGAATGTGAGCGAGCAGCTACCCATCCCTAAAGAACAGATTCCAATCCAGCAGGCTCTCGCGGCGCCAGAGCACCATGGGATTCTGACCCGGTTCTCCTACGATTAAGGAGGGGTGAAGGGGAGGCAAACTTCTTGCCAAGTCCTTAGGGTTAAACAACTGGGCAGCACCCATGGCCATGAAACTTTGGTCTATACCGTTTTATAAGGAGGCCTGAATGAGTTGGTAATCTAGAGCTTTGAAGAGCATTCTCTTATCACGATATTGTTTTCAAAGTCAAACAAGGAAGACTGTGTTAAGGGAATGAGATCTGCCCTCTCAGTCCCCCTTCCCTGAAGCCCAGTTATCGCCCTCACATTATTTTTGGCACCTTACCATACTACTGAGACTTACCATCCGCTGTCAGGCAGATTTTCTCCCTGCTTCCTATTGGCTCCGGGAGAACAAAGCGGGCATGTGTGTGGGATCTGGGTGTGAGCCACATCAAATGCCCAGGAAATAGGAATTGAACCCTTGGGGAAAACTTGACTTCTGGGGGGTCATTCTTGGGAAAGCCCAGTTGTAAGAAGGGGCTATTACAAGAAGAATGTCCCTGGAGAGGCACCACACCTATCAAAAGAGCAAATAAATGCCTCCTGGCTCCAAAGACCTCTCCAAAGCTATTCTCTTCAGTAAGCATTTCGAATGAGAGATAAAAATTGATGTACCAGGAATTAAGAAACTTCTAGAATTTGCCATATATTTGCTTACCACTGTTCTTCGCTGTCTTTGTAGGTACATTGGGCCTGCCCAAAGCAACAGTAGGTTTCTCAAGACAGAGGTTGTATCCTCTGTCTTATTCTTCCCAAACTGCTGCATAGGTTGTCTGTGTGGTACATGCTTAATACATGCTTGTCGAAATAACAATAATCCTTGGAACAAAATTCATTCTGTGAATTTTCATACTTTAGTACTTAACACTTTAAGTATCGGTAGTGACTAAGTTCTTTTTTTTTCTCTACTTGAGACTTTTAGAACACGTTTTTTTAAAAAAAGATGTTGTAAAAAAAACCCAGCAATGTATATGGATACATTTCAAATATCTGGAGAAAAAAGATGACACAGAGTTTCCCCTACCTTTTTTTGGCCATGAAAATCCTTTTTCAATCTTCACAAACCTTCTTCGACCCCTCTGTATGATCATGGTGGTACTTTTAGTATCTGTTAATTGGGGGAAAAAACCCACACTGGCAAAATGCTTTTATGGTAATTTTTAGAATTCACTTCAATGATAGACTATAAAGAAAAGAGTCATACAGTTTGTGGCCCAGGGTTTAACCCGCTTTCCAGGAGTGCTTGGTGTTTGCAGAGATGAAGGCGATGCTGCCCACCTCTGTTGAGCTGAGAGGTGCTGCGGGGTGGTGGCTGGGAGGGGCGGGGGTGGCCAGCTTGGCGATTGGTGGGCCGAGGATTTGGAGGTGTTTGGCTTCCATGGGTTTGTCTTCCTTCACTTCCTTTTCTATACAGTTGAAAGCTACAGCAATGTTAGCAGTTGCAACTCAATTAGGAGTGCTAATTCCAAATGTACACTGGTGAATGGATGGTTTATTCTTCTGGGACTTAATTACTCTAGAAGTGGCCCAAGTAAAACTGGCCCCACTTAAAGCCTCATTGTCCACTGTCCAAATGGTCTTCTAAATGTCACCGTCAAAGGCAAGGAGACAGCACGGACTAGTGAATCAACCTCCATCCTGCTCATCCAGAGGCCTCCCCTGTAAGTCTGAGTCTGTCTCTCATTGGCTGGTTTAGCCCCTGCGGCTCTCCGGAGCAGCCCAAACTCACTTGTAAAATGGGAAGAAGGAAAGAGGTGACCTGCGAAGTGCTTCCCAGGTTTTGTCTTGGACAGATCCCCTGTCATGGCACCGGAGCCCCCAAGCCGTCTTGCCCAGTACCAGGGGCCACCCAGCTTCTCCTTCCCTCCAAGCCCACTCCCCGCACAGCCTCGCCCCTGGAGGGCTGCCCTCTCAATATTGCTCTGGGTCTCTCAAGAGGGGCGGCTTTCATTTTTGATGTCCTATTATTAACCTTTTTCCAAGCTCTGTTTTCCAAGTTTAGGTCGGCTCATCAGAGTTGAACATGGACTGTTTGGATTTTTGCCCAAGCTGTTCTCCGAGCCTGATAGCACATTCATTACTCCCTACCCATGGTTTCTGCTAAATGACCTCGTTAGTGCTCTAATTACATGTTGCTCCTCGGCAAGCTAGGGGTGGGGGTGGATGAGTTAACGAAGGCTGAGGACTGAGATGGAGTACGTTGTAAACACACTGAATGCCGCCTACCTTCCCCTGGCCTGATTACCCATGGGGAGCTGAAAGGGAAGCTTTATGCTTTCTTCTCCTCTTCTTTTGTCATTACACATTAAAGATAATCATAACGCATACCCAATGTGCTGGTGGTAGTCATGAAGGCATGAATTTGGAAACTGGATGGTAATATTTTTACAACTCAGTGTATGTGGAACCGGAGAATAAAAACCAAGCCAACAAACAAAAAGCAAATGCAAAGAAAAACAAAACCAAAAAACCTGGGGAGGGGGATGAAAATGAAAGTAGTTTGAGCACCTACCCTGTGATCATGTAGGATTTTGTTCATCCTACCAACAACCTTATGCACTGGTTATTGTGCTTGATGTACTAATGAAGGAGCAGATTCAGGAGGGCTTAACTGTTTTCCAAGGGCACAGAGCAAGTATATGGCAGAGTTAGGAATTGAATACAGGTGTCTCTGACTCCATATCCCAATATCTCATGCTACCTCCTGATCAGATCACTTATTCACTCATTCATTCATTTATTCAACAGACCTACTGTGAATTCTATGACAAAGTAGAATCACATAATTGAAGAGTTTCTTTATTGCTATTTTGTACTTAATTCTCCAGTTTCTCAGAAGAATCTAAACTCAGTAGTGTCTTCTCTAATAATTTTCTGTCCTCTCAGGGTTCCTCCATGTTGGGGGTCAGATTAGAGACCTGAGATTCAGGACCCTGGCAGGTCTATTGAAAGATCAGCTTGAGCAAACCTGTATTATTCAGTTAAGGAAACTGAGGCTCAGTGGCTTATTGAAGCAGCAAACTTCTCTCTCCAGTACATTCCAGGGATGCCAAGAGTATAGTTGAATTTACTTGGTGATGTAAATCTCAAGCTTGGGACTCCTGGGTGACTCAGTTGGTGAAGCATCTGCCTTAGGCTCAGGTCATGATCGCAGGGTTCGGGGATGGAGCCCTGAGTCGGTTGGGATCCTTACTCAGCAGGGACTCTCCTTTTCCCTCTCCCTCTGCCCTGCCCCCTGCTTGTGTGCTCACTCACTCTCTCTCTGTTCTGCTTCCTTTGGTGGAGGGGTGTTAAGGTAAACCAGTGCTGTCAAATACTTTCACTCATCCCTGTCGAATTCTCTCTGCCACATTTTTTTTTAAAGGTGGCCAATGCAATATGTTGAGTGTTGAGAGATGTCCCCACTTAGGACAAAATAAATGATGTGATAGTAACAGGATGCAACTTTAGCCAAGTGATGAACTTTCTTAAAACCAGGGGTCTTACCCATCTGATTACTAATTAGTATTTCAACATAGAACTTGGAATTCTGCAAAGCAAGCATTTAAAAATGTGTGTGTTGGTTATTTGATAGACTGTCGAGATACTGGTGCAGGCTTAATGTATTAGTTTATTCTATAGTAATCAAGTTGTTATTATAACTACAAGAAAACTAAAAAAAATAGCTTTCACAGTCAAATCAACCATAGGAAAGAAACTGAAAGAAAAGAAAAGAAAAGAAAAGAAAAGAAAAGAAAAGAAAAAAAACCCCAGCAACCCACAGCTTTGAGCTGTTCCCTGAATCTATAGTATGTTTGCTGAATTGGGGGGTGGGAAGCAGCAGGAAACCATTACTGCATGTGATCACAGTTGTAATGATTCCACTAGAACATAATAAACTTATAATATGTATGCCTTGAAATAAATTATAGATCCCACAGTAAAAGGCAACTCCTTATTCCACATTTATCAATTTGGGAGAACTGCTCCCTTCTTTTGCAAATAAGTCATTAAGCTGCATGTTTCACTACAGAATAACTTTTGGAAGAATTATTCAAACCTTCTAAAGTAATTCCCTGCTATTCCTCTTCTATTTTTAATAACTAAAAACATACACAGGAGAAGCAAACCCACCTCTGAAATTTTTTGAATGACTGGACAAGGCAGTGTTAAAAATTCAACAGCACTAATTACTAGCTGAGCAGTATAAAAACCTCCGAATAAATGTCAGCCTAGGAGATAAGCTCTTATCTTAATCTAATGACTCCACAGACTTAATTTGTCAGGCCAGCCTAGTTGATGAAAAACAGGTTTCTATTCTCCAGTGTTAGCAGGAACATCTTTCCAAATCTTTGAAGTTGGATAGTAATACCATCAGTGTCATCCCGTAAGAGTCTTGTGACAAAGCCAATTTAATTCCTATTGTCCTATTACGCTAATTAAGGTTGTTCCACCCCTGTTGGACAAATATCTAAAAGTAAAGCCATGTATTTTTAGATTTTCTACATTTTGAACTAATCACCCTCAACTCCCCATGTTTTGTGCTTTTTTTTTTCCCATAGTGCTGGGACATCAGGGACCATCTGTCTTCATATGGGGAGGCTGAGATCTCCAGAGAAATCCATTAAGTCAGAGGAATCCACTCACTGAGAGGCAATGTTGTAGCAGAGTCTTTAAGAGTGGGGGTTCTGAGGCAGAAAGGCCTGGGGAATGTTTTGCTCTGTCACTTAGAAGCTGCGTGAACTTGGATAAATTTTTCTAAACTTTCTCAACCTCAGTTTAATCATCTGTAAAATGGAGGGTAATTATAGATGTCAGGAGGGTTAAATAAAATAATGTATGCTAAGTACTGATAATGCCTGATCCTTACACTTAGAGCAGTTCAACTCTCATTCATTCACTGGCTCGTTTGTTCTTTCAATCATTCATTCATTCAGTCAACAAGTACATATTGAGTCCTAACAAGTCTTCAACAGGTACTAGGTGATATAGAACATATGAAGAACCAAAAAGTCGGAACTTTTGCCTTTGAAGGAGTTTGTATGAACTTCTTGCTTGAGGAAGCTCAAGCCTGGCATAATCCACTGATCTCACCACATCTGGGAAGGAAATGCCACAGACATACCGTGACTTTTCATTCCAACTCCATGGTGAACGTTTTTGCTGGCTTTCCAGTAAAATGGGGATGTCACTTTCCATCTCAGAGGCCCAGTGTGCAAATGACATGAGATTATGTGTAGTAGACAGCCAAATGTTGGTGGCCTCTCAGTTCCTTTCTTGTCTCTGTGACCCAGAATCACACGCATGGTATGAGCACATCTGACGAGTTCTCCTCCATCTTGTGTCATCTCAGTCTCATTGGTCAATGTGATGCCTTTCCAGCAGCCCTCACTTCCTCTGCTCACTCCCCTCTTCACTACTGGCACTACGCCATATTGATTCTCCACGTTACTGAATGTCACTTGGAGATATTTGTTGATTTTTATTTTTTCTTTGATTTCCTCGCCTTAATAGCGATGACACAATTTCTTTCAAGCTTCCTGAAATTCATGTGTATACTTAAAAAGTATGTATTGAGAATCTTTTAGGTACCAGGAACCCCATGTGGTATCAGGGACACCAAAATATGTGGGTACAGCCACATCCTTACTGGTGTGGTAAATGGTGTGACAGAGGCTCCTAGGGTCAATGGGAACAGGGGCAGGAGTCATGGGGGTGACATTCGGTTCAGACTGGGAACTCACTCGGGAAGATTTTCCAGAGGAGATGACTCTCAGGCTTAGCTCTGAAAACCGAGCAAAAGTCAGCCCGGTGAAGGTACAGGGAAAGAGAATTCTGGGTTGAAGAATCAGCACACGCAAATGGAAGGAAGTAGTTTAGTCAGAGTGAAGAGCCTGGGAGATGAGGTGGAAATGAAGTATCGCAAAGGTGTCATGTGCCGAGGGGTTAGAGTTTCACCCTGACACTGACTGGAGTCCCGAGGAATGGGGTCTGTGTGGGTGTTCTGGTTCTCCTCACCACTTTCGTGGGCTCTGATTCCATCATCTCCCTCGCGCCTCATTGAGCACCCCAACAGCCTGCTCTCGGCATCCCTTTTCACCTGGGCTCCTGTTAGCTCCTATGACGCACAGCTCTTTGGCTTCCTCTGTTCAAATGCTTTGCACTCTATTCTACCTGGACATTTTTTTTTTTTCTTGTAACATGCAGAACTGCTCAGGCTTTGAATCCTCCAGCCATGACATTCCTGTTGCTTTTGGCTATATCTTACCCTTTTGCCTTGTCCTCTTCTTCCTTCCCTCAAAGCCCCGGTGAGACGTCCATTGTTTGACACTACCCACCTTCCCGGTCCTAAGCCCTCTTCTCCACTAGCAAGAATCCTATGGGAGTTTCTCTTGCCAACCTTGCTAAGCCCCATCTACTCCCAGCCTTTAACTTCACCCATTCCTTCCACTGGCTGGAGAGAATGGACCAACCTTAGCTAGTAATGCCCCTTATCGCTTACACTGTCTGGTTTTCAGGTGAGCCCTCAGTACTGGCCTTTTCCTCATGTCTGCTAGATTCAATTTCCCATTCCCTTCTGACACACTGGGGCCATGCCTGTTTGTAGAAGACAGGTTGGTTTGGCGGGCATGCCTAATGTGCCCTAGGAGCTGTCCTTTACATGGCTGTGTTTTTCAGCATGTACCTCACCACCCCCCACCCCGCCCCGCCCGACCCAGGTGTTTGGAAAAGGGTGAACATCTGTTATGGATCCTACTGGGCAATCTGTTGACCATTGCCAATCAGAGAGACAGCAAGAGAGAGAACACAAGCGGGGGGAATGGGAGAGGGAGAAGCAGGCTTCCCGCCGAGCAGAGAGCTGGATGTGGGCTAGATCCCAGGACTCCAGAATCATGACCCAAGCAGAAGGCAGACACTTAATGATTGAGTCACCCCTGTGCCCCACCAATCAGATTTTCTTTTGACAGTTTTTTCCCATATCATTTAAAGAGACTGCCTTTTGCTTGAGCTTCCTTCAATGAATTTTTATTACTTTTGAACCAAAAGCCTTTACAAGGTGGCCATTGCTCCTCAGGCGTCAACCTTCTCCTGCTCTCCTCCCTCTCTTTAGTGAATTTTAGTAAGAAAATAGAGGCTCTATCACCAGAAGTCCACCCGTTTTCAACTGTATTTCACACTAGTTTTGCCTTGTCTCAGAGACACTCAACTTGGTTCTTTCTTAAAAGTACAATTATAAATTTATCTACATTTATGAAGGACGTATTTCTGCTACTTTATGTTTTCTATTTACTATATTTTTTAATCCTTTTCTGTTTCTTGTTGCATGAGTTGGCTGAGATTGATTTATTCCTTTTTTTCTTCTACTCATTTGGAACTTACACTTACTGTTTCTATTCTTTTAGTGAATTTTCCCAGACTTCTATATTCAATTTGCATTTTTTTCCCCTGTCCAAGCTTAAAGTTAATCACTCCCTATTATTCTCTTCCCAGAAGCTTTAACTTTCATCTGAATAAGTTTCTATGGATCCTATATTAGAATTACCTGGTATTGGAGCTATATGATAAAACACAGGGATAATTGGTATTATTATCTATAATTGATACTTATTTAGATTTACTAACATGTCTTACAAATCTTTTCCACACATTGCTTCTTCCTTCATGGTGAGCTTTTTTCCCCTTACCAAATACATCTTTTAGTAATTACTTTTTTCTTTTTTTAAAGAAAGATGTGGTTAATAATTTTTTGAATCCGCCTGTTGAATGTTAGTTTGCATAGAATTCCAGACTCATAGTAGTTTCCCTTGCCGCTTTGAAAATTATTCCAGTGATGTTTTATACTCATTGTTGCTAATGACAAGTCTGTTGTCAATATGATTATTGTTCTTTTATAGGTTGTTTCTCTTTTTAAAGTTTTCTTTAATTTTGATATTAAGCACTTTTGATATTATGCATTATGATGTATCTAGGTGGGGATTTTTAAAATTTTGCCTTTCTTGGCACTTGAGGGACTCGGTCAGTCTCAGACTCACGACTCTCTTCAGTTCTGGAAAATTCCCATTACTATCTCTCTATAATACATTCTGTGTAAGCTGTATTATAAAACTGTATTATATATATATCTGTATTATAAAACTACTATTAGGAGATACATGTTGGAGCATTTTAATCATTTCTCTATGCTCTATGTCTCTCAAATTTTTCCCCTCTCCCCCAACCCTGAATTTTTTATCTTTTTGGATAGTCTTTTGCTGATTACTTCAGTGTTCTACCAGTTCACCCTTTTCTAAACTTTTTAACCTACAAATTTTTAATTTTATAAATATTTTTAATTTTCATGATTTTTAAATTTTATTATTTCCTGGTCTACTTTCATGGATGTAATTCCTTCTTTCATCTTTTTGAGGACTTAAAATACTGCTCATTTTAATGTCCTTTTTATATTATTCAAATATCTCTATTTCTTTGGGTTTAAGTTCTCCTATTTTCTGATTTATTGGCTCTCTCTCCTTGCTATGGATTTTAAACAATACACTTTTTAATTCTCTTTGTTGAATAATTTTTTTTTTTAGGATTTTATTTATTTATTTGACACAGAGAGATCACAAGCAGGCAGAGAGGCAGGCAGAGAGAGAGAGAAGGAAGCAGGCTCCCGGCTGAGCAGAGAGCCCGATGCGGGGCTCAATCCCAGGACCCTGGGATCATGACCTGAGCCGAAGGCAGCGGCTTAACCCACTGAGCCACCCAGGCGCCCCTGTTGAATCATTTTTTAAAACTTTTCTTAGGTCCTGTTGTACTCCTTATGGGGATGGCTCATGGTTGCCTCTACCCTAGAATAGTCTGTTTCTGACCAAAGCTTATACTTGTGACTTGACTGGGTCTATCACCCTGAAGAAATGGTGCAATTCTAGGTCCTTCCCCTGGATGCACTGTAGGGGAGGATCCTAGTTTTAATACAAGAACTCAGTGTTTACTCTTGGTTATGGGCAGGAGACTTCTTTTATGACTGTTGTCTTGGGCTGATGGATGGAGATATTTTGTCAGCTATTAATGACCGTAAAGCACTAACCTGACTTCTAGCTTCATCGGGGTGACTTGTGCCCATGCTGTGCTTTGGATATCCAGCTTTAGTTTTCACTTAACACTCTGGTATCCCAACTGTTTCTCTTGTTTTCAGTATCTCTTTTTAGAGAGGTGTCTCTGATTTGTTTTGTTTGTTTGTTTATGGAATAGGTTACTTATTTTTGAGTATGACTGATTTTTAAAAAAAAATGTTTTTTATTTTCTGACTCAAAAATGTATGAAAAACATTAATATAAGCAATTAAAAATATACACTTTGTTCCTTAAAATTCACATTCACTATACTTATAAATTACCTTTTACTCCTTTATTTACAATACCTTCATGTTTTTATATTTTATTCTATAATATAGCTGTTTTGTTACTAATTTTTTATTTTATAAAAGCAATACACATGTATTATTTTCAAAGTGATGTATTACCAAAAAGCTTCTAATGAACCAAAATAGTTTTATCTCTCATTCTGAAAACTATGCCCAAAAGACAACCACTCTCAATTCTTCTAGCTCTTTCCTCTGATACTGAACTTCATATTTCTAAAAATAGTCAATACCATTTAACAAGTAATGGTCACTGTTCTAAGTGCTATTAACTCATTAAATCTAAACAATATCCTTATTTTTTGACTGATAAATTTTAGAAATATTTTACTGTATTTTTTGCCATGGTAGAAAAAAACTTAACTCTATGCCTCTTTTCCCTTCCACATACTTGTTTAAATAAAGTAATTTCAGTTTCTTTAATAGTCACATGCAACTATTGTTCAATGATGAGCCAAGTAGTGTATTGCATCTGTGTTTCCTTTCTTTTCCTGTCCTCTGTTTCTCTTGGAAATAAAAATAACTTCATTTTTTCTTATGTCTCTTTCTGTAGTCTTCTGATTAATTTTCCAAATGTTCCAATATCTTTACTATAAATAAAAAATTTTGTGCATAGACTTAAGTAAAGCAGCTTTAAGTTATCTAGACAACTTCTCTCCAAAACTTCCCTCTTTTGCTCCTGTGGAACTTTTTCTTTCTGGCACAGTTGTCATTAAATGATATTTTTGTCTCTCTTTTGGTCTATTTTCTTGATTTTATGACTTTCCTTCTTTTTTCCCCCCCTTTTTTGGGGTTAATTCTTTTTTTGTTGTTGTTGAGGTATGTTTTCAGATAACTTTCTAAAGCATTACAATGATATAGATTTTGCATGTCTAAAATGTCTTTATTCTTCCTCCACATGACTGACAGACTGGGAATGGAATTCTAGGTCAAAAGTCATTGTTACTTAAAACTTTTAGACATTGCTCCATTCTTCCAAAATCCAGTATTGCTGACTCCAGTAAGTCTGATGTTTGTTGGGTTACTTTCTTTATAAGGAGCCTAATTTTCTCCAGCTAGAAAATTTTGTGTCTTGCTCCTTAATTCTACACCCCATTATATCCCAGGTATTCTGAACACTCAGAGTAATGTACTTTTATGTGAGTCTTTCTGTGTGGGAAGGGTGGTTGATAATGTTGGTATTGATGGTGTTAACTACTGTTTTAATTTCTGGGGCTGAGTTCAAATTGCAAGTCAGTTGTTTAATCTTCTGTTATTTACCATGGTGTTCAATTTTTAAAAATCTTTTGGATTTGTTTTATGGCCTAGCATATGTTCTATCTTGGTGAATATACAATTGCACTTGAAAAGAAGTTGTTGGGTGATGCACTGTATAATATATAAGTTAGATCACATTGATAATATTATTCTGACCCTCTATGTATATAGCAATTTTTTTTCCATTCTATGAATTGTTGAGAGAAGGATGTTTAAATCTCCCATGATTGTGGTTATATATTTCTCCCTTTAATTCTGTCATTATTTTGTTTCATGTATTTTTAAGTGCAGTTATACATATACAAATTTGATTGTTATCTCTCTCTGATGAATTTACTCTGTATTCAGTATAAAATGTCCATGTTTACATTTGATATACTTTTTGCCTTGAAGCTTATTTTATCTGCTATTAATGTAGCCACTCCAGTCTTTCTATGCTTACTGGTTGTATTATATGTTCTTTTTTCATCTGTTTATTTTCAACCCATGTGTTTCATCGTATTTAAATATCTCTTATGGGGTAACTATTGTAGGCTCTTGTATTTAAAAAATCAATTCTGATAATTTCTGGATTTTTATTGAGCATTTTGGTCCATTAGCATTTAATGTAATTAGTGATAGAACTGGATTTAATTTGTCCCCTTTGAATTTTATTTCTCTCATTCCCTTTCCTTCGTTTTTCTAAATTGTTTGAATATTTAATGTATCTCTTGGTTCTTTTGGTGACATCACTATGCATTTATTAATCTATGCCCCTAAACTGCTTCCTTTTGTTCTCAGCCAGGGTCCAGTCAGGAAATAGAAACCATTCTAGTTATCGAATGGAGAGAGTTTAATATAAGGAAGTGTAACCTGGGTCACTGAAAGACTACAAAGGGGACTGTAAAATATCATGAGAGGAGGAAACATTTGTCACACTTAGGGCTGAAAGAAAAAAGAGAAGAGACTGTGATTATTAACATTTAGAAGCTTAAAGGAGGAGTCCATGGAGGTGAAAGTCAGACCTCCAAGGAGAAGGTGATGTTTGATTGGTGCTAATGTCTCTTCATTAGTAAAAGCCTGGGATCCAGACTCTGAAGAGGAAAGCGCATCCCACCTGGCATGTAGTGGTGTCTCAGGAAGAGGAGAGGGAGTGCAGAGAGGCTGGTTCTATGAATTGGAAAAACTTCAAACTGGACTCCACTGCTGTTACCAGAAGGAACTTCCAGTGAGGAAGTGAGGAAATATGTCTGGGGTGACTCTTGTGAGAACCACTAACGGACAGGAAGCCCATAGGAAGCAACAGATAGTAGATAGGAAGGAGCAAGTCCCTTCTTCCTTCTCTAGCCTTAGTGTTCCTCTAGTACTCCCTAAGAACAGACTTCAGGAGGTCCACTGACAAAGCAAAAATGATGTTTGTAGAGTCCCAGTCCAACATCACAAAGTGGAGGATAAAAGGGCAGACTTGGAGCTGAGAGGTAACAACTTAAAACTGGTTCTCCTTCCTAGGATGCAGGATATCTTCACTTCTCTTTTATTTGAGAGATTCTTTCTCTTTGACCTGCTTATTCTGCCCATCTTCCCTTCTCCTTTATGCTTCTTGTCTCTTAATAGCCTTTTATGAACAGAAAATATCACAGAGCCTGTCATAGCAGAGATAGTAAGTGCTCAAAAATGATGAGAATAGATGATAAATGCCAAATGAGTAGTGCTGACTGTAATTGCCATGGAAGCTGGGGGCAGGGAGGGAGGGACCACCATGAACTTGAACGGCCCCAAAAGCTTCATAGATATAAATGGATCTTGAGCTAAACTATGATAAACAGGAAGAGTTTAAATACATGAGAGAGGGATGAGGCATTAGGTATGGAGGGCAAGGCATGAACAAAGACTTAGAAGTAACAATGAGCCAGATGCCTTTGGGGGACGGGCATGGCTAGAGCTGAGAGTTCCTTCAATAGTGTGAGGCTTGCTTATGATAGAGGTCTTTTAACATCTGGCTAGACCATAGAATCATAAAGGAGCAATAGAAACATTGTCATGTAAGAGCTGGAAAGGATGCATAGGTGGAGTTTTCAATAAGAGAAGCTCATAATGTAGACTACTGAATCAGAGTGTTCTGTAGGGGTGGGGATCATGTTTGTTGCTTAGGTCTCAAGCGTACATGTATAGCAGAATGGTGCTATTAACAGGAATCGGGAAATCAGGAAAAGAAAGACGTTTTAAAATTTTGTAATGATTCTAGGATTTTGATCACGCTGAATTCAATTTGAGAGTCCACATTTAGAAGGAGGGAAGTACAGGAAGAGCCAGAGAATGAATTGGGAAGCAAGTCCGAGAGCTTGGTGGAACATCCAAATGGTGTAGGGAATGGGGAGGAAAAAAATTCAGCCAGCAAGTGGTTGTCCTTGCCTCCATAACAGGGATGACACGTTAAAGAGGTAAGCAGTGCACATCAGTTTAGTTCAGTTAGAGTCAGCATTTGAACTTAGGGATGGAGGAACTGCCTGTCACTTGACACCACTCCTGTCCCACTTCCTCCCCTGTTGAGGCCATTGAACTATTTTTTCTCTTTTTGTGGACCAACTTTCCTACACTCTGAAAAAGAACCTTTGCTTATGCCTAAAACTGTGGCCAAGACTTTACCTGTTTACCAGGTTTAAAAACAAGATTTATGATTTTTTTTTCTATTTTGTGCTGGAATTGTGTTCTTTCTTCTTTAAGGAAAGCAATTTTACCAGGAAAAAAAAAAAGTATTTCTGACAAGTTCTGAAGGGAAATTATAATATATTATTGAGAAAAGTAAACTCATTTAGTAACCAGACAGATGAACATGTCCAAAATACTCTAGTTTCCTGCCTCACCGGAGCCTTTGCAACACATATATGTGAGAGGGCTTCTGTTTCCTGCTTTGTTTCTCAACTTTGCTGAAGCATTTTCTGCTGTTTTTAGGAGTAGCCAAGCCCTCTTGACCAGAGCCTAGGAAAGCCAGACTTGCTGCCCCCAACACGTAACTTCAGGGAACCATTCAGCCTGCCAGGCACGTTGAAGATCCTGTGGGTGCAACTCCACGGAGACCAAGGGCAAGATAATCAGTCCAAGGAGACAGTTAATTTTAGTACAAAAGAGGTTAGATGTGATTTATTTCCAACACCAATGAACCAAAAGAGCTAACAATCATCAGAACAAAACACAGAACCATCAAATACTCCATGTAAAAATGGCTTGTGTCAGCTGGGATAGGCGTCATCATTAGCAAGGGAGACAGGCTTCAGGTGGCTCTGGGACCGATATGGAGGACATTTTCAGGTTGTCTTTATAGGAAAAGGGGTTTGAATCATCAAAGAGTTAGAGAAATGGATTTAGAGACAGGAAAGAGAATAGGAGAAGAAAAGAAGGCTAGAGAGGACAGGAGGGTTTTTATAGGAATATCATAGCTCATTCGTCATTTCGTTCATCATCATTATCTTCAGAGAGCGTAGTGCTAGGACAGGATCCACGCGACTTATGCTGCCTCTTAATCATCCCTTTTCAGCTGTTGCAGTAGAATCCTCTCCATGGCCCCACTTGCCGCGGAGCAGAGTTCAGTACACGCATCACCAAGCCCAGAAGTGCTCCCTCACTGCATCTCACCTCCAGGATGGACCCTCGGCAGGTGTATTGTTCTCCACTGGAGCAACGTGTTCCCTTGCACTTGAGCTGAACATGAGAACTTGTCAAAGGCCATTCCTCATCGTCCCATTGTTGATTTATTTAACTCTGCAAAATAGCTTATACAGCCTCTTTCCCTTTGCCCGAGACACACATTGCATTTGAATCCAAGGGCTTAGCGGAAGGCCTATGAAACCCATGTTGACCATAAGATGAGGGCTCAGATGGGTATGCACCAACTCCTAAATCCTTATTTTAATGAGGCAAAACCTTAGACCCTTCCTGTTTTTCCTTTCAGATCATTATTTATCAGGACACTTTGGGTCCTGCATCTTGTCCCCACTATTTAATTACCCTCTTGTCTCTATTGTCACTGTATCATGCACCTATTTCTGTTATTGTCTTTGTGTGTAAAAAATTACCCATCCTTCATTTTCCAATGGACTGAACATAGGAGATTCACAGATGATCTCCTATACTCAGATCACCACTTGCTGTCTATATTTGGAGTGAGAGAATGAAGAACGAAAGCCATGTATTTTGAGTGGGTAATAATTAAATTGAGAATGATGCTGTCTACATCTATCCCTGGCAAGTAAGAAGGGAAACATCCTGAGACACTTGTATTTCTTTATTTTTTTTTCTTTAAAGATTTTATCCATTTATTTGGCAGAGAGAGAGATCACAAGCAGGCAGAGAGGCAGGCAAAGAGAGAGGAAGGGAAGCAGGCTCCCCGCCGAGCAGAAAGCCTGATGCAGGGCTCCTTCCTGGGATCCTGGGACCATGACCTGTGCTGAAGGCAGAGGCTTTTACCCACTGAGCCACCCAGGTGCCCCTGACACTTGTATTTCTGAAAGGAAAACCTAAACACGTCTTCATTGTACTTAAAGAGGGGAAGACTCTGGAGATATTGATATGAGGGTACTGGAGTAGGGTCCAGGGCTGGAGTGGATTTCTGTCTGAGCTTTTATGCGCCTGCATAGTGTATGTTTCAAAGCCAGGATTTATAGCTCACTTTCTCTCTACCTCCAGCCACCCCTTCCCTTTTCTTAACTTTTCCTTATAGCTCTTACTGACAGATCACAAAGTACTGTAACTGTTCTCAGTTCAAACCAGCAGTCCTGTTGTCAGACCAAGTATCCAATTGTAGGCTTCAGGAAACATCTCTACCTCTCTTGCTTTTCTGTAAATGTGTGAGTTTAGGTTGGGTGGGCTATATACTTAAAGGGGAAAATAACTTTTAAAATGTATCAGGGTATGTTTGTCAAATAGGAAAGTGAACAACCGCTTTTGACAGTGGCTAGGGAGAAACTGGATTTCCCTAATCACCCCCAAAGTCATCCCTTGTATCACTCTAATGCCACCTTTCTTGAGCACCCTGGAATCCTCTGGTTACCAATGAATGGGCATTTAAAGACTTTCTAGAAGTGCTCATCCTTTATTGTGTTCTATTAAAGCCTCAGGCATACACCCTGGCTCCCTCTCTGACCTCTCTCTCTCTCTTTTTTTCTTTTTCTTCTTCTTCTTCTTCTTTTTTTTTTTTTCTACAGAGCCGGGGAGCAAGGCTGGCACCACATGGGGAGTTTCCATGTGCGGATGTCCACATCCTTCATTCACATCCTTCAAGGGTTTCTTTTAACATTTTCTGATTGTGTTTCTGAGTACAGGGTGTCAACAGCTCTCAGAACTGTTAAGTTTTCTATTTATCCTCAGGCCAGGAAAAGGCACAGATCACTGCAGTGTAAAATTACCAGTGGTTTTGACAGTGACCTGGAAGAACTGTGGAATGAAGAAATTTAGCCTTGAGAGCTGAGGTCCAGCCCCAGGCCCATCTTAACCAAGAAGTTCTGCTCAATTATACAGGTCATGAGAAGTTCTGCTAGTCCTGAAAATATTGAACTCATCAAACTTAAGTTGGGTGTTGTTGACATGTCTTGATGAATGGCCAGTTGTGGCCACCAAGTACCGTATTTACTTGTTTGTTTTCTCCTCCATTCCACTCCTACACAATCTTAATTTCAAAAAGTCATTCTATGAGGTTGGAAATTTTCATTTTATTTGTTCAGTAGGAGCTTTCCAAATCAGCACAAACTTTTCTGAAGGCTTAAAAAGATTAGTTGGAATGATGAAAGATGGCCATATTTGCTGAAAATAAAAGGAAAGGGACTTACTGCTTTGGAATTGCTCTTGCCAAACCTTTAGAGACAAAATGTCATAATCATTAAGAATTCAGGCCTTAGAGCTGGACCACCTAGCTTGAAGTCAGCTCTGCCACTTCCTAGCTGTGAATCAGTGGGAAAGTTACCCTATTTGCCTCAGTTTCATCATGGGATGGCAGTTTTTATAGGCATTTTTGCCTACTTTCTAGGACTGTTGTGAGTTAAAAGGTATGAAGCACTCAGAACAGGGCTTGGCACATGGAAAGTTCTCAATGAATGCTAGCTACTATTTTAATAAGATGGTAACTTAGAATTGTTGCAGATGTATTGTGAATATGGAATCACAAAGTTCACTCTAGGTGTATAGAAATATATACTGAGAGAAGGGGATTGTGCCAATAAACATGATATAGCTCAAGATAGATGTATCTATGTTAGGAGATAATTATTACATGTTTCCTCAGTCTATTAAGCCACCCCTTCATTAGATCCCCTTTTAAAACAGTCCTGAGCCTTTTACATCAAGTTCTTAGTGTTTACAAATCTTGGTGAGTAGTTACTTCTTGAAGGTAGTCTATTAATCTATTACCTTGTTTTTGGGGGCATTTTATCTTCTTGAGATGTAACCTAGGCACTGGTCACTTGTTTCCCTAACTAAAAGAGACACACATGAAGGGCTCCAGAGCTCACTAATCTTCCTTAAGAGGATAGGAGTTCCAGATACCAAAGGGTCTTCAAAATCCTTCTCACAAAATTCTTCCTTAATTCAAGGCACTTTTATATCTTCAATGGGAATGACAGATTTAAAGGATTATGCAATTGGTTCTTCTGTATTTCTCCTTTTGGAAATTCTGCATATGGTCTTGCGCTGTCTTTGGAATGCAGTATCAATTGTGTCTTGGTGCATCCATCAAAACTTCCAATTTAACTTTCTGTTACATTTATAAACCCATCCTTGGGTTTGTACCTCATCATGGTACACTGGATACAGAATATTTACAACTCCCCGAACCTCCATGTTGAACCAGTAGAGTTAGGGATAAGTGAGGAAGGAAATTAACATCGACTGAGTTCAAGTAATTTGCTCAAGAGTCACATAACTAAAGAATGGCAGAGCCAGATTTCCCCTCCAGATCTGTGTGACCTAAAATCCAGGTTCATTTGCTGCATGATGAGGTATTTATGCAAAATCTATCAAAGGAAATGCTTCATTACATCTTTTTTTCCTTGAGCTCTTGTGTTTATGTTCATCATTCTCTTAAAATGCAGTCAAATAGTTTCAGTTTTTTTTTGGTAAATGTAAGAAGATGTCAAAAATTTAGGCATTTTCTTTCCATCTGATCCAGTCTCTTTCTTCTACCTCATGAATAAGGAGTAGATAACTTCCACTTCAAGCCTTTGAGGGCTTTTTTTTTTTTTTTTTTAAGAAAAACTATAAAATTAGTGATTCTGGCATTTTCCCCAAAGGATGTGTTTGTTTACTTGGTTATTAATATTTGAACTCCACACTCTAAATTCAGTTTGCCAGAGAAGAGAAAATCACGTTTATGTGCATTCTTGATTTATTTCTTCCCTAGTATCAATGTGAGTTTCAGAAGCCAAAACATAGCTTCTGCTTCCTAACCTTTTCTAAATAGATCTTTCCATCAAAATGCTTTAAAACTATTTTTTGTCCATATTTAGACATATACTTAGGATACTTTAGAGTACCAAGGAAAGAGAGATGCTCCTGAGGAACAATGGGGGAAAAAAACAGGTTATCTTTCAGGAATGAAAAGTAGAATGGTTTTTGACTTCTCACTAGCAACACTGGATGCTGGAAGACAATGGAACAATATCTTCGAAGTTCTGAGGGAAAATAATTTTGATCATTGAGTTCTATACCCAGCCAAACCACCAGGTAAGTAGAGAAGAGAAGAACATATCTAGCATGTAAGTACAGTATGACAGTAGGTGATGACTAGTTTAGAATGATAGTAGTAACCAAACTATCATAGTTTATACTTAAGAAGGTAATTGAAAAGGAACTCCAGCAAAATGGAAAACATCATGAAGGAGGAAGACTCCTGGGTGAGACCTAGGAAATAATAGCTCTCACCTGGAGGGGCAGGGTGGGAAGCCAGCAGGTGAGTGGGCAGTGGCTTAGGAGCAAGCTGTCCAGATGGGAGCAGAAATTCAAACACAGCTGGGTGGTGTCTCAGGAAAGAAAGAGATTGGTCCACAAGTGAAAATACTTATATATAATTATGATCACATAAATCCTGCATTATAGATTAGAGGCTATTGTCTGTTAGAGTCAGCCCCTAGATGAACCTACTTCAGGCCTTAAGGAGCAGAGAGGAGCAGAAATGTTATCAGTTTTGACAATTGAAATGTGTAAGTAGAGTTAACAACAGATGCATGGATGTGGAGTGGGAGGGCATGTGGAGGAAGAGGGAAGGACAGAGCCAACAATATCTTTATCAAACACATATGAAGTTGCTGAAATGATAAATAGACATTGGGTATATTATTTAACACTACAAATATAACCAATACAAGAACGTTAAAGCTGTAAGTATTAATAGTTGGAAAGAGAGAGGCATATAGAGTGAGAGGGGAAAATGTAAAGGAGCCATATAATAGCAGGGAGTAAACAGTTATTGTTTAAAAGGGGGGATCTGTTTCTCCCTCTCCCACTATCCCTCCCTCTGCTCATGCTCTCCCTCGTGCTCTCTCTCAATTATATAAATAAAATTTTAAAAGAAAGAAAAATAGAGATATAACCCTATTGGAATTAAAAAGATAAGCACTGGAATATTATAAACAGATAAAGAAATAAACATACATTATTAAAATTGATTATGTGTAGGAGAGGAGTTAGGCATTGAGAATGAAAAAGGTAAGATGGTGGCCTTTTACTATAAGCCCTTATGACATCATTTGTTTTTTCATGTACATGTAGTACATGGACTATATATATTTTAAATAGCTCTTGTGAAACCATGTCGATTGACTCTTTGAACATTCCAGTCTGTCCTGGAGACAGTGGTGGGATGGATTGTAATCAAAGATAACTGGTTTGGCCCCCGGAGTACGCAGATGGGAAGAAAGGTGGGTTCGGGAGTGTGGCCATCAGAAAGACCTTCTCAGCCAGGGATCAGAATGGACTGTGTTTCCTGGGAAGGCGTTCTACGGATTAATGATATACCAATGAACTTTACCAATTCAATCAAATAAGCACAGAAGTCCAAAGAGGCAGGCTCTGGAGCAGCAGGTGATTAAGATGGGGAGTGACTGGAATAAACCAGGGACAAATTAGAAAATGGCCTGACACCATCATTGTGACGAGCAGGAGATGGAAGCCAAAAATATTTACGAGTCAGTTAGCTCACCTTTAAATGCTACTGAATATGGGCCAGGCTAGACAGGAACTATGCAGGTTGATCTTCTTAATTTGAATCTAGGCAATGGGGAATGGAAACTCATGTTTCTCTGTCCAGCTATATAAGCTTTTGGTTCTTACGCACAATTTCCATTTTGCCTTCTTGCTCTGCGTACCACTGATTTTACCAATTGCTCTTATAATTGACTTTTGCTCCTGGAAGAAACTCCTAGAATGTTGGAATTTCTCTATTACATGTTTTACCCCAAAGAATGTGTCAATCAGTGCTAAAGCAATAGTCTTGGGGCAGACAGCCAACTTGCATCTGATGACAACATTGCAGTAGAGGTCGCAATATGCTGACTTCAGAATGAGCACAAGACTCCGACTGAGATCCTGGAAGAACAGCCTGGAGCAGATGGGATGGGCAAGCAGGGTATTTGCCTCACAGCTCAGAGAAGACTAGTGGCTGCAAAATACTAACCCTTTGTTCTTTCCTGTTGCTCATAAGTGGGTGAAATGTTGCTCATAACTGGATTTCTAAGTCCGAAAGCCTAAAGCAAGCTTTGGCCCAAAGACTTCCATGGACATTTGTGTTAACTTTGTGAACGTGGAAGTAACAATAAGAATTATAGGAATTCAGGGGTTTTAGCAGCTGTCTATATTTTTTTTTTAACAGGCTGCATTTGCAAGAGTTTAACATTTAGGGATGGCTAGGACACCCAGACAGCCTCAGATGCTTTCTGTTATGTTGAGATTGACAGCTTTCCAATGAGCTCAGAGTTTCTGAATTCCTAGAAGCCATTCTGAGACCTTCCTTAAAAGAACACTTGGCCCCTGGTACACATATTTACTATACCTCTCCATCATTGGCAAGGTTGGCTCCAACCCTGCATCAGGAAATGGGATTCTGGGGCACAGAGGTAATACAAAAAGGCATCAGTGGATGCCAAAGTCACCTATTCAGACAAATCAAACAGGAAGTCAGTTCTATGGTCTATTTAGTTTAGTAATAAAAGGAACACTATCTCTCCAATCCATCAAGTTCCCGGTTCTCAGACAACTTCCATCAAATCCTTGGCGGTACAGACCCAAGACTAAGAAGTTGCAATTCTCTAGCAGGGGCAAAAGGTGACTGAGAAAGAGTCTTGTCTGTCACCACCCCTTGGGCAATCGGGGGATTCCTCATTTTAAGAGCCTAGGAGACCATTTCAATATGTGTCAGCATTTTCCTTAATACTTCTCAGTTTTCTTTCTCTCTGATGGAGTGGAGGTTGAAGAGAATGTTAGGATTCACTACCAAGAATCGCTGTGGCCCATTTCTTGTGTTACTGTGGTGGGTAGCTCATCTGTAGAAATCCTTCCATGCCCTTCGGTAGACTTGGCATCAGGCAAGATGGAGGTTTTCAAGCTCTCCCGAGGCAGAGACTGAGGCTGTCACTGGGGAAGCTGCACCTGGACCGGACCCATTTGTTCTGATGGCACCGGGTCCTGCACTATCTGTGCAGCCCTAAAAATAGCTCGCAATTAACATTGCATTTCAAGAATTGGAAAATTTCCCAGAAGTCCATTCTTTTTTCCTTTTCTATTTCATTACATTTTGCAGTAATAATACACAAGCCTGCAGAAAACATGACGGGTAATGAAAAAATGTAATTAATATAAGCAGTGTAAAGCATGTTTTTTTTTCTCTGTTGTCCTTGCAGAAAATTGCTGCTTTAAACCAAGCAGGATGTGAAAATGCATAAAACCCCCCTTTAATCTGCTGTGGTTTGTAAATATCTTATGCAAAAGAGTTTAAGTCAACTGTCAGATTCTTTTTTTTTTTCTTAACATTATCACGTATTCTTGTAAAAAAAATTTTTTTTCCTGCAGGATAAATTGAGTGATTGGGATAACTAGTTTTGATGGGCAAGGAATGGAGGTGACAGCGAGTATCTCAATGACACACCCCAAAACAGGAAAAGCCTGCTTTTTAGACTCTCTGTCCTTTGTATTCCTCTGAACAGCGTTAAATGTTCTGCTTGCTGGACGCCCGATTTTGGCACAGTACTTGGGAAAAGGAAATTATTGCTACTATTACACACCAACATACCCTGTCCCGTTAATCGAAATAAAGTGATAAAGAGGCCAAGAAGCTGTGGTATATGCCCGTGGTCCTCAGACCATTTTAGCTCACTTATCTGTACCATGAGCAATACGGAGATGTGTGGGACTAGAAGGTCACAGAGGAATTTTAAAGCTGAAATACAAAACATTATTCCCCAAAACATCTTCCAAGGCCAGACGGCGAAAATGCTTACGGTTTGTTTTCATTTGTTCTTTCCTTTTTTTTTTTTTTAAACTGCAGCTGACATCCATTATTGGTTATTGTTTATTTCTGTCTTGATCCAGGTTCTAAGAGTTTCCCCATGGCCCCGGTGTGGGCGAGCTTTGACATCGCACTTGGGAACCACGGGATGAGTCCCCTCTGCTGCGTGGGGATCCCCGGCAAGGGGCGGTTCCCCCAGCTGAGAAGCGGTGTCTCTCTCCTGTGGAGTTCTGGGCAGCCATTTGGTGTCCCAGATGTAGGAAATGAAATAACCCACGCTCATCCAGTCACAGAAGGCCCATCTGGCACCCAGGAACTTTGCACCATAGAGGCACACAGGCGTGAGCTCACTTTTGTTATGGCATTTCATCAACAGAGCTGCAGCGAGCCAGAAAAGAAGGACTTTGGGATGATAACAATCATTTTCCACTCCCTCCCTTTCTGCCTGTTCCTCTCAAAACACACACATGCACACATGCACACACACATGGCCTTAACCTTTTTAAAACATAGGGGCCAGGTAGAAAAAAAATAGAGGGGAGATTCATCCTTCAAAAGGTAGCTTTTTTTGTTTCTTCCCCCAAGAGGGTCTGAAGGAGAAATTTCCATTAACAGCTAAATCCCTCCCCACCGCCTCTCTGTCCACATTATTGTTTTTCTGCCCTTCCATTCTAGGACTCGCAGGTGTCGGCATAAAATGCGACCAGTCAAGTCTTGGCTAACTCACTTCTTGTACATCACCCTAAAAATAAGGAAAAGCAGCAGCGGGAGGGATTTCATAAATCACACACTACCGTACTCGCTTTCTAGTCCTGAAACCAAAGTCACAGGAGAGTCTAATAAATGACCTCAACGTTTTCTTCCTCCGTTTCCTTTTAAGTGTTTGTGCCAAAGTGGGAGCAACAGAAGCCCGGTGAAGGAGGTGTTGGCTAGGGAGCACCTTGGGCTGAGTGTGTGCGGTGTGTGAATGAAGTGGGGGTGGGGGGGCTGTCCACACAAATGTAGGCTGCGGACTTTCAACCCCAAGTTCTAAGTAAAGAGCGAGGTTGAGGTATAAGCCAAGCTTGCCGGGGCGGGGTGTCATCGCTCTTTCTAGCTCCTGGTTTTATCTATGGCCTAACTGTATTATCTCTTAAAAACACAGACTGCCAAGAGACACAGTGCCCAATGACAACGGCGAGATACCTAATGAAGCAGGTAACTCAGGACACTGTGAAGAAGTCCAGTGAAAAGGATGGGGTGTAGGCGGAAGGCTGGTGAAGTCATGCGCTGATTTGGATTATTCTAGCATTAAAATGAGGGGGAAAATCACCTTAGACGTTTCACTTGATGTTGTTCCCAACTGTAATAAAAACCATCAGGTTGCATTACCCTTCCCAAATACCAGAATCAGCTCTCAGCCGTTCCCACGTCTCAAAGAGCTGTTTGCAAAGCAGCTAGATTTCTCAGCCCCAGAGGGGAGAACGATTACAGAAGCACAGGCAGGAGCCATCCCTGGCCCCTGCTGACCCAACCGCCCGCAGGAGGAATGAGGTGGCTGGAGGAGGTCTCCATGGAGTAGAAGACCCTAGACTGGTGCAGGTTAGGGAGGAAACAAACAAATGGACCTCCCGCCTCACCACCCCCCACCACTACCACCCCGGGGAACCCTGCTCACTCCTCTCAGACACTGCTCATGCCTTCTCCGAGAATGGGATCTGCTTGTTTGCGAATCCAAAGCACCAAGTGGGTAGCACAATGCGATGTTTGTAAATATGATAAACCATTACAATATTACAGCTTTTCATTTGGAAATCCATTTAGGCAAGAAATGATTACTGACCCATGATATGTAAATGATGGAAATGCAGACATTAGTATTTGGGTCAACTCGTGTATTTTTCAACCATGAAATGAAAATCTCAGTGTTCACATTCCAATTCATACATGAAAGCATCACGGTGCTATTAGTTGACTATTGTGTTAATTTATTATTGTCTTAGTTAATGTTTTCGGAGCCACCATGAAGTTCTGTATCTACTTTCAATGCACCAACGTTGCAACTGAAAGAGGGGGACATGTTTCTCTGAGCAGGCTGGTTTCCTGAGGGGATGCTGCTTTAGTTGAGGAGAAAGGAAGTGACTCTGAAGGACACGCTGGGGACCTTCTCCCCAAGTATTTCAAATATGGGATCAATCTATCACTTCCCTTTCTTTTGAGCTCACAAAACCACAAATATGAGTCAAACAATCATGGTACTGTGACGAGTTCTTACGTACCATTGGGGCCACAAAAGAATCCCCAAAAGACTTTTGTTTCTAAGCTAGCGCAAAAGGGACTCACTATGAGAATGTTGTTAAGAACTCAGTGGGAGAAAAAATTTAGGAAGGCTTCCTGGAGGAGGTGGAATTGACAAGTAATAGGTGAAAGGAAGGGGAAAAGCCATTCCAGGTAGACAGCCAGAGAAAAGCTCCAGAGGATGGAGTTCCATGCCACGTGAGCAGAGGTCTGACCAAATGGGCACAGAAGGTAGGTGTTGAAGAGTAAAAGGTATAGGAGTGTGTATGGAGATGTCAGGTTGCACCTGAAGTCATATGAAGGGGGCCGCTGAAGACCATTCAGAGTAAACCACTGGAAAACAGCTGAGGCCTACAGAGCTGACACAGAAATGCAGCAAGGGTTAGAGATGGAGACAGCAGCGGGAAGGCCACCTGGGAGGTAGGACTAGCAATTTAAGGCTGGGGAAGGAGGACCTGGAGTGGGGGTGTTTTGTCCTGTGTGTTAGAAGAAATGGCAGAGCAATGGGAAAGAAAGGGTGGTGTGGTAAAGGAGGAATGGAAGGGTTAGAGATGCATCTGAATGCTGCCTGCGGACGGACAGATTTACTATCTACCCTTAAATTCAATGGTTTCAAGAGCGAAATGAGTATAGGGTGCAGAGAGGAAGGAAATGCTGATGGTTTTGCCTTTTAATCTAATTAATTGGCTAGAGGGAACTCTCTGTATTTCCACTGTGCAACCTCATACATCATAGCCCCGAGATTCCGTAGCATGGAGATCTTTGGCTCCATTCAACTTCGGCCCTTGGATCTGGGGTGTGCCAACACTGTAAAGACAGACATCCTTTGCTTGGGGGTTTCAAGGTCAAAAGAGTTGTCCAGCCTGAGCACAGGATAGTTTCTGATAGGCGGGCTCCACCCACAGTTCTCAGTGGGGGTCATACTGCCCCCTAGAGAACGCCTTGGAAATTCCCAGCGGCATTTTTTTGGAGGTCACAAAAGCAGGTGGGAACCAGGGAAGCAAGAGGTCTGCTGTTCAGAGGACAGTCCCACACATTGCAAAATCTTGCAGGATCTCACATGGTTTTTGAATGTCCTGCCAGGCACTCCTGTAGGTAAACCTGTTTACAATTATCTAAGCCTAAAACCTAACTGCAATTTACATATTTTACTGCCCCGTTTAATACACACTAAATTTTCCATGCATTTACAACTACCATGTACATTAAGGGAAGGTTATATTTTGTTTCGTACAAAACTTTGCCAGGAATTGGACACGGAGAGAATCATGTCGTTGGCGGCAGTTGCTGCTGTATTTGAGGGACATTTGTGGCTTTCGTTTCGCACATCGATGGCAGGCGTTTGATTACTTTTTCATGCTTTCCATATGTACATGTTTAAATATACATTATTTTATTATGAATTACTTTCCCTTTGTTTTATCTTTCTATTACATTTAGGGTATTATATTGGTTAAACAATTGTGTCTCTATAATACACTGTATTGTCTTGTGAATTTTATTTCAGGATAGTGAAAGGGGGAGTTGTGAGATATTTGTTACATGAAGAGATGTTGGTAAGTGTTCTCCTTAATCCCCATCAGCTAGTCAAAGAGTACACCGATCATGATGAGCCCTGAGTAATATACAGAATTGTTGAATCACTGTATTGTACACACGAAAGTAATACAACACTGAATGTTAACTATCCTGGAATTAAAATAAAAGGCTTGATTTAAAAAAGAAAGACACAAAGCATACATCTTTGATAATTTTATTTATATTTATTTATAATAATCTATAAATATCTAAGGAAATATATTTATATGTAGATATATTTAATTATTTAATTTACATATATATTTATATTTTTAAATTTATGTTTTATTTACTTATATCAACCCATGGATCTTTACTGAGCTCCTGGGGGACACCTACAGTGGTTAAAGTACCATATCTACAGGAGGTAGATGAAAAAGCAGCACAAGTCACAGACTGTCTTGCAAATCTTATGGCTCAGATCTTGTTCTAGTTGGGCCTGGTGGCTTACCACAGGCTGGGGGAGGCTGTAACAGAGTGGACAAATTGTAATCCAAATGGCCATTGGATTGTACCTGGAAATGGCAGTATTGGCAAATAATTTTAAGTATAGTCCAAGGTGAATGGTCCAACGGTGGGAGCCTGAGAACCCATTCCCAGAAGGCCCGGCAGGCAGGACGACATCAGCGTTATGGGCAAGTGGGTACTGCGCACAGCCTCTAGCACCAGGCTGGGATGAGGGATGAGACTCTCTCTGTGCCTTATGGATGAGCCAGGTCAGATCAAGACACCACTTCACATACCTACTACTGGGGTCCAGAAATGAAAGAACAAAGCTGAAAGCTAGCACCCAGGACATGGACTTTTAAAAGGTGGGACCTAGAGTTCAAGGTAGCAGGCCAGAAGTCAGGTCAGGGGCTGAGGTCTAGGGCAGAGCAGCAGTGAGAGGGTCTCTGTGTTGAGTCGTAGATGCTGAGCTGAGAGCAGCTTAATATGCTTTGCTGCAAGTATAGGTGATTTGTTTGTTGTGTTTTGAGGAGGAAAGTCAGATGTGGAGGCTGGGAGCCACACTGGAGCTGACACTCGGTTTTATTATCTATTTGGAAGAACCAGAGTACAAATAAGCAGCAAGTGAGTCAACCAGACACTTGTTAACCAAAGAGTTAAATAATTCAATAGGCAATAATTCAAGAGCCTGCGAAAACCATGCTTCGCCTCCCTTGGATCAAGGAGGACCTGAGACTCCAGGATGGGAAGACTTCGCTTATCTATTTACTCATCCATTCAATAACACTTAGGAAATCCCTGCTATGTGCTGGGTACTAACAATAAGGAGGTGAACAAGAGAGGCACTAACCTTGGTGACACAGATCACAGGCTAATCTGGGTGTCAGAGAGGTGGACTGGCCAGGACATAGGATTTAAGCGACTTCCTAAGGCCAGTGGGGCACATCCAGAGCCTGTTTTTAAGGAGGAACTTTTCTTGCTACTGAGCTGCTTCTAATCCTAACATCAGTTGTGCTGTGCCTATGTTCTAAGACTTAATGCTAAAGGAAACTAAAGCTATCATTAATTTAAACTCTTAGAGTTAGGGTTTGGCCAACTTCTGTAAAGATCCACAGGATAAATATTACAAGCTTTGCAGGTGTGTCATGAAATAAAATTCTTGTTGTGATTTTTTGCAACCATCTAAAAATGTAAAACCCATTTTTAGCTCATAGGCTGGATTTGGCTTGCAGGCTCTAGTTTGCTGAGCCCTGGTCTACACAATTCCTTTTGTCTAGAGACCAATAAGACATTCAATAGCATTGGTGGATGATGATAAGTAATATTTATTATAAGTAATATTTGTAGAACACTAAACATTGCCTGATGTTATATATATATTATCCCACTTGGCCCTCAAAACAATAGAACTGGAATAGGTAAGCCAAGTAAGACCATCAGTCTTCATTTCATCCATAAGTCTGTTGAAGCACAGGAATGTTCAGTCATTGCATTAAGTCATGGAGCCGCAAAAACCAGAGGGAGACTAGATCTCAGTCTTTTGATTCCAAAGCTCGTCCTTGACCTACAGCTACTTTGAACTGGCCATACAACCAAATTACTCACAACGTTCACAGTTTAGAGTTTAGAGTTTAGTTTAGAGTCTGAATGTGTTCTGAAATTAAAGTCTTACACTTAAAAAACCATGAAGCATACACTGGATATGGTCTCAATTACGTCAGTGCTTACAAGAAGAGGATTAAGAAGACTGTTCCATGTCCAGGCACTCTTCTAAGACAAAATCCCTGCTCTAATGAGTGAGTCGGTTACATTTTAGTGAAAATCATCCTAATGACACTTTAGGAGCAAGAATAGCAACGACCCAAATGCCATGCATTGTCTTTGAAGTTACAGATGTTTTATCACTAATCTTCAAAATAGTGCCATAGACTGGCTCTTATTTTCTCCATTGTAGAAGTACCTTAGTGATAACAGCTAATATGTCAAACTTACTATATGCTAAGAAAGAAATGCTCAGAGGAGATAAGATAGCAAGTAGGTGGCCAAGGGGGATTTGAACTTGAGGTTATATCCTCTAGACTCCAGGGCCTTCTCTTTCAGGCTAAAGCAAATCCTGAGGCCATGGTCATTGGACTGTACCAACACAACTCTACTTTTTAATGCCTGTTGGGTTTAAATCAGATTCCTTCATCTTAGTGTTCCGTCATTTATGAGGCAAGGCAGCCAGAGAGCGCTTAGTCATTAGTGCTTTACACTGTGATGACTGCTGAGATGGCACTTCGGTGTCGTATAATGCTATCTTCTAAAGCTTCTAGCTCTGAAGTAATCACCTCATGGGTTACGATTTCATCGGTGTTCCGATGCTACTGTTGGCATGCAGTTGGGCAATTTTGAGGCAGAGGCATCTACCTCAAGGTTTCAGGGGGCACTGTGTTTACTTTAAAATCACTTAGAGGAAAAAAAGTAGATGGGAGAGATGACCTAGTTGGAACGGCCCCCTTCTTCTGGCACACTCAGTCTGTGTTTACTTCCTCTATTCAAAGGAAGGCCACCGAAAGCTCTCTAGGTATCATGAGCATTACTATTTAACTTGCAAGATTATAACAAAATTTAAGGTTCAGAATCAAGTGACCTTTTTTTAGTTCTTCAGCCTGTTGTGGCACGAGGACACAAGGGAGGTTTTGTAGAACCCTTTTTTTCAGTCATTGGGAAATTACAGAACCTTAAGCAAGGGGGTGGGGGAGACTCTTGGGGGCTGAATTTTAGAGTTCCCAGGTTTTCTTTGATTGAGACTTTGGCAGAAAATAGATTTTTTTTTTTTTGCATTAAAAAGTGTATTTGAATTAACGTGTAAATGGTTTTTCCTTATAAATACATTTATCTGAAGAACTTCATTATTGCACAAATTACTTTTTCAAAATTAATTTCTAGGTTTTTTTTTAAAAAAAGATGAAATCCATGTTTTCAATGTGCCATTAGGAAAGCTCAGTGATCACATATAATAACAATGTATTAAAAGCCATACAGAAAAGAACCCATTTTTAAAAACCCATAACTCAACAGACTAAAAAAATGACAGACTAGCCATTCATGCAAATTAGCTAACTCACATTTATCAGAGAAAATATTTCATAGCATTAACAACACTGTCATTTAAGAAAAATTAAATGGGTCCCAGAACCACACATTTATTTTTACTGCATTCATTATTCATTCACTTGTTTCTTTCTCCCCCACCCCCCTCTTTTTTTTTTTTTTTTTGAATTGTAAGTTTTGAATTCAAAGTTCAGTAGAGGGAGAAGCAGATGATTTTCCCATTTTCGTGACCCCGTGGTTAGCAGCAATAAAGCAACAGGAACAAATCTGGCTTGAAACGTGTCCAAACCCACATCTCCCAGTGTGCACAAAAGGCAAAAAAGTAAGATGTGCAGCGGATATTAACATGAGTAATCTTGGAAATCTAAATATTAAACATATGTCAAAGATTATCAAATGCACATCTACATGTCTTATAGAGATGTCTTTCATCCGAGGGGCTTCAGCCCATTTCAATGTGCCTGGGCAGGTTCTCCGGTCCCAAAGGCCTCATCGAAGCTTGGCATTCCCAGTGACGACAGCACAGTGTTTCAGACGTGTTCTTGTGAAGCCATAACTCCCCAGCTCCACACCTTCCTGAGAGACAAGCTTATTAATTTCTACCCCCACCTGGAGATAATGCTATTTAAATCCAAGTTGATTAACTCATTTGCCCAGTAAGTGCACCGTTTGGGAAATTTCCTGGGGTCTTTGATTTGTGCTCCGGTGCGGAAGTCACTAGAAGCCATATTCGACTCCATCTATGGGGCTCTTATCATAGCGATCCAGAGAGGAATGTTCCAGATGTGACACTGAGAAGTAGTATTATTGTCTTATCTCCTGGGCACCGTGTGAAGGCTGGGACGCAATTCCTCCTGTCCCTTAGTAATATGTGCTTTTAATACTTGGCATCTTCTCTCCAAACCTTGTTCTGAGGGGTAACTGAAGTTACATTCTGGAAATACTTAAGGGTGTAATGTTATAATAGGGAGCCAGTCTAATTTTTTTTTCCAGAGTGTATATTGGATGTTGAAGAATATTGTTTTATAAAATCTCTGAGTGCAGCCTGACCTTACTTTTTCTTAGGCTGTCTTGTCATCCATAAATTGTGAAAGAAAGGCTAACTCTCAGTGTTTCACAATGAGATCATGTTTATGAGAGGACTTTGTAAACTCTAGAACTTTATACACATGTAGAATATTATTATTACCATGAAGGCACATCTACCAGAAAGAGGCCCCCCCAAGTGATAAGCGGTGCACTGAAATCCAATTTTGTTTCCATATCCATTCATCTTTGGCAGATGTCATAGCTTTGTATAATGTGTGGAGTCTTTGTGATGAAGCTAGCTGTGTCTCCCTGTGCATGGGCAGTAGGCAGGCTGAAGGAGTTGGAGACCAAATCAACGTTTATTTTGGGCTACTGCCCTGTCCAGGGGGCTAGCCCCTGTAGGTGCTCAACAAATGTGTTCAGAATGGAACTGAACTGGGCTGAGGGTACAAAGGACTCAGCATGAGTGAGGCAAGTAAATGTAAGCGAAACGGCCAGCTTGGTTGAACCTCTCCGGGGAGGTGGTATAACGAGCAGGGTTCCAGGACACACTGTGAGACAGGTTGCCTGAGAATGAGGAAGCAGCCCTTCTCCACAGAGGAAGAGAGGGCCCTGAGCGGTGAGACGGCATACGTCACCCTTTCAATGCCTTGTCTCACCTTCTCCGCCATCTTTTACCACCAGGAGAAGGAGAAGCTGCTCAGCCTTTTCTTATCTGTTGCTTATAGGGCTTTTTCTCATTCTGAGAGGTACACGAAGCTTAGATTCTTTGGGGAATAAGATGGAGTCTCCTGCTCTGTTCTTCAAGGAATTTGTAGGAGCTATAAAAGACGATCTGCAGTTTTTGCCACTTGGTGGGAGTTTCTCGGGGAGGTGGGGCATGGCATGTTAGGGAAAGATCTGAAATATGTACACACACACTTTTGGGTGGAAGATTTGCTTACTGAATTCGTCCTTAAACCAAAGTATCTTGGTCATTAAAGTAACACATCATTTATGATAAGAACAATCACCCTACTGATACATTTTGAGAATCAAAGAAAAATATATTCTCAAATTCACTTGCTTTTGTCAATGTGTTCCCAAATAATATAACTTGGTTCTCCTCCAACGCATTTAATACCTACCCCCACCCCCGACTTTGGAAGAGAAACTATTAGTATTAGCTTAAAGAGTCTCAAAACCAAAAGCACTCTCTCCTGTCAAGAACAAGGGGTCAAGGGACACGTGGGTGGCTCAGTGGGTTGGGCCTCTGCCTTCAGCGCAGGTCATGATCTCAGGGTCCTGGGATCCAGCCCCGAATCGGGCTCTCTGTTCAGCAGGGAGACTGCTTCCCCCTCTCTCTTTGCCTGCTGTTCTGCCTGCTGATGATCACTGCTGAGTGATCTTTCTCACTCTGTCAAATAAATGAATAAATTCTTAAAAAATAAAATAAAATCACCCTTAAAAAAGAAAGAACAAGGGGTCAAATGAGAGGTGTGGCTAAGTTGCTGTTGTCTGAGTTATGGAAGGTTTTTTTATACTCAGCCTGCTCTCCTTTCTTCCTGCAGACTTATCTTTCTTCCATCTGTATCTTTATCGTTAACCTATATCTCATAAGCTGAGTGTGCTAGACCATCAGTCCCTCAGAGCATTAACTATCCGGGCAGAGACACAAACAGATCTGGGGCAGCAGCGCTGCTGAGCCATTTCCCTCTGGTCTCAGGGAACCATGCTCTGTAAGAAAAGCCTAAATACAAAAATCACATTTTAGGTGCTCTGTAATAATTTTTTTCATCCTTTTCCCAGATATCTCTCCCCCCATCCATTCCCCCCCCGCCCAACCCAAATACATAGAAAATGTTGCCTTTGGTTCTAAGCTGATAGGCATTGAAGAAAGGAGTGAAGACTTGTGGAAGATCTAGGTTTGGGGTCACTGAGATGGAATAGGATTCTTTGGCTGATTCAGGTGAGCCGATCAGAAACTAATGAAACTTGCTGAATGTGATAGCACATCATCCCGCAAATGCTTGTATGCTTTCTCACCTCCATTTTAGAGTGAAATATTAGATGAAAAAAAAAAGTGTCTAAAATGAAACTCCAGTGACTTCCATGTTCACATTTTCAGAGAATGGAGTATGTTTAAGTGAAAATATTTATAAAATACTGATTTAATATGCCACAGTCAACTTCTAACTGATCGAAAGCTTACAGTCTGTTTATACTGAGTAACTCTTTAACGAAAACGAGTCACTTGTCGTTTGCATGCATGTGTATATATATTTACTGGAATCAGCCAAAATAGTAAACTACAGCTAATTGGAAAGCCAACATGTTCATTGCTATTTCGTTTATTAAAAAATGTGTCTGATTCTTTAGAGACACCATATGAGGATTATCATGGCTAGCTACAGGCATACATATTTTTGCTTAGGGCTTGATTTGTATAATCCAAGAATCTCAAGACTGTTGTTCAGACCTGATGAACAGCTAGCTATAGTTAGATTAGATTTTCAGAATCTTAGAAGTTGGTGAGGATGTCAGAGATCATCGAGTCCAGTGTTTTTCAGACTCTGCTGATGATAGTAATTCCTGGTTCTTATTCCAGACCTACTGAAGTTGAATCTCAAAGGGAGGGGTGGGGAGGGGCTCTGAAACTGTTTGTTTAAACAATGTGCTATTTTTATCATGGGGAAAGTTTAAAACAGACCCAGTCCACCAGTTCTTAGTCCTGGGTATGTATCAAGATCGTCTGTAGAGGTAGTTGAAAAGGCAGAAGCCTGGCTGGTGGGCACCATGCCCTTTGATTCTAATTCCATTTTATGCATCTACATTCCTAATAAGCTCCCCAGGCAGTATGAAAGCAGGTTTGTGAATCAGTGATCCAGTCCGGCCTCCTACATGTCAGGAATCCCTTCCAAAACATTCTGCTTAAACATTCTGACTCAAAAGCCAGCTTTTCCCTTGTTGGAGGAAATTGTGGCTCATAATTTTAGACATTACGTCCATTTATTGGGCCAAATTATGACTTCCTGAACCTTTAGCCATCGACCTCAGTGTGTCCTCCGGGGCAACAGAAAAATGATTTCAAATGTGTAGCTGATGGGTGGTGTTCAGTAAATGTCAGGTCTTTTCCCCCTGTCCCCATGTAACTATCCTCCAAGTATGACAGACCCCATACTTGACCTATTCCTTCACAAATGACCCTGCAAATCATCCCTTTTTTCTCACAAAACCTTTCCACTTTTGAGAGCACTTTTTTGTAGTATCCATATTCTTGGAGTCTTCATTACCTGGATCCAGACATGCTGTAGCTTCTTTACTGAAATGAGTCTATTCCACATATACTACTGAGAACCTGCTGTATGTGAAACTCTGCTTTAAATACAAGACCACACAATGACCGCAGCGACCAGAGTTCAACCCAGGAGCCAGCTGGACTCTAAACGAACCTTCTGGAAATACGATTCTGACCCCATTGTTTCAGTAATGCAGCCCGCAAAAGTATGGCTATTTTGAAAACCATTCCACACTGTTAATTTACCCTTGGTTAGGATTTAACACCTCAGGACTTCATATAAGTTACTGTTATTATTATTATTATTATTACCACCATTACTATTCTAAACATTATATGAGATAACTTTTGGAGAATGATATAGAGGGTCCAAAATCTTTTATATCTCGAATTTTCACAGCACTTTTGTGAACTTGTATTATTATTTCTAATTTATGGATGGAAAAACTGAGGCTCAGAGTAGTTTAGGGTTTTGCTTGAAATTGCATATGTAATATTTAGTTAGATAGAACTTCAACTCATACTTCCTGACTCCAACTCTGAAACATTTTCTATTGCTTCATGATGCCAGGATAAGAGAGGGCTTACTAGTCCATAACTTAGCAACTGGAACAAAGGAGGGCAGGGCATAACTTCTTCTTACTTAGTATTATGTAATTACCTTTGCCCTTTTATTAGAGCCTCTTGATTGGTTGATTGGTTGATAAGTCCTTGATTGATCTAGCAGTATATTGGCTGTCTTTGTCTTCAATTAGTGTCATCCACGAATTGAGTAAGCAAGTCCCTGTGTTTTGATCTATGTTATTAAAATCTCTGAGGAGGACACAGCCAAAAAGAGAACCCACTGGCATAGTTCTGGGATTCCTTTCCCTAGGTTAGCAATGAAGTAGTAATTAACACATTAGCCAAGACACCTGGGTGGCGCAGAGGGTTAAGCCTCTGCCTTCGGCTCAGGTTGTGGTCTCAGGGTCTTGGGATCGAGCCCCACATCAGGATGTCTGCTCAGCAGGGAGCCTGCTTCCCCCCTCTCTCTACCTGCCTCTCTGCCTACTAGTGATCTCTCTCCCTTTCTCTCTGTGTCAAGTAAATAAAATATTTAAAAAAAGGAGAAAAATAACACATTAGCCATGATTTTTGATGACCTAGATACAATTTTATGTATCTGCGTCATCATTCTGCTCACATGACCCCGTCTCAACATTCAAAGAAATCATGAAAGCCTTTGTCTCTTGTCATGCTAAAGTCCCGATACCTTTTGTCTATGGAATTCTCCTGACCCACCAAAGAGAAAAGGGTCCCTTTTTACCTTAGTGGACCACTTTAATTGTCCCCACAGAGTAAGTTACCTCAGTATTCAGAAGGAAACACCGAAGGTGTTCTTTTCTATCTTGGAAGGGCCCTGTGGGAGCCCCATCCTTCCAGATCCAGCTGGCTGTCACCCTTCATGGGAAGCCATTTTGAATCCCCCCAGGAAAACGTGGCTACACCCTCTGCTCTGCCCCATCACTCGGGGCATATCTCTGCATTTCACATTGCCTCCTAGTTATTTATGTTTTCTTTCCATCCTCAATATTTGGACTTCTTGAGGGCAAGGATTGCATTTTATTCACCTGGAAGTCTTCCAAGATCTAGTGTCATGATAGGTGGTACAGTAAACCTGGCCAAATGAATGAATGTGTGGTTGAATATGTATATGGATGTGATATAAAGTTTTCCTTTAAAGTTTTTATTAGATAAACTAAACCAACAAGAGTCCTTTTCGATTTCACTGGGGCTTTGGCACTTCTTATTAAAGATGTCCAGGAACAATGGACAAAGCTCGATCAAGAGAGGCCAGCATTCATCTATGCCTGAACAGGAAGAATTAATCCTTTGGCCCCCTAGAGTAGTTGTAGTTTTAAGATTAATCTTAACTCTGTTTGTAGCCTATAAAACAAAACTAATTGCAGAATTCAAAGCTTTAGAGCATTTTTAGGTGGCTTGATGGGAAAGCATTGAAATAAATACAAACATTTAGATAAAACAACCATTTTAATAGTATTAACTCTGCCAATTAATGATAATGGAAGAGCCGTCCAATTAGCTAAATCGCTAATAGTTTTATCAAGCAGAGGTTGGTAATTTAAAGCAAACAAATTCTTTCTAATTTTATCCACTTGCACACCAAGATATTTAAAGGATAACAGGGGATCCTCAAGAAGAGCTATATTTAAATCTCCTAATGGCTATAACATAGAGTTACCCCAATTAGTCAGAAAACCCAAGCAGTCAGTAAATTCTTTCAAGCCTCCATAATTTGGGGTAAAAATAAATGAGATACAACAAAGGTGCTGCTTGCAATCATTAGCATCATGATTGTGGTATTTTTGGAAGATAGAGAGTGCCCGGAGACAGTCAGGGGTGTAAATTTAACTCATCAAATCCTGCAATTGTGAGTGCTCTGTACTCACGCTGTGTTCCACACAGCATATCTGGGGGAGTTTGCACGGAGGTCACGGCACAACACTCCTTTTCAGGGCAGAAGACCAGGGGGAAGTTCATGTGCTCAGTCCTACAAAGGCTCGGACTTTCCCTGTCGAACCTCCATGGAGAATTCAGGCACATAATTGGATAATTCAGGAAAATCCTCTTAGGACCAGAATGATGTTAACATTTCTTAACAATTCCAATTTTATTTTTCTCAAGGGAATAGACTTTAAAAACATCCACATCATCTGGCTACATGAGCTTCATTAGCGGAGATCTGGTCAGTTAGGGGCAAATGACAAATGATAGACTGGAAGGGGCCTCTGTAGTCTATCTACTGTTTGAGCACAAGATCAACTGTTAAAATTTCAGGATTAACGATGCTGTTTATCTCAGATTAGGGTGCTGCCAACCAAGCATCATGCTCAGATGGGCAAGGTTTAAAGGGGAAGGGACAAAATGGAAAGTATCTCCAAAACACTATGTCTGTCGGTGTCAGTGGGAAGGAAATCTTCTTTGGCTATACTAACAACTGCAGTTTATAGGGGCACTTTCTATGAGTCAAGCACTGTGTTAATATCTTGATATTCATTATTCTTCAAGATTCCATCAATAAAACAAGGTATTATCCCTGTTGTATAGATGAGTTTACTGGGGCTTACAGGTTAAAGTAGCTCCCCACAGCAATGGGTCTTGGAGCCAGGATTCAGTAGGGCTCTAATTACAAAGACGTTGATTTTTACCTGGATTGTATACTGCCATCCTGGTCCCAGCAGCTGGCATATTGTCAGTACTCAGTGTATATTGTGGGATGATGATGGTCTCCATGTGATTCAGCGGTATAGAGAACAAATACCCTGTAGACAGCCCTGTGGGGTAAATACAGAATGAACTGGACCCAGCTGGGCATTTGCATCAAAGTGCTCACCAGACTTCCCAGCTGGTCTGGCAGAGTGCCCAGGCACTGCCCCGGAGTCCAAATGGAATGCTCTTTGAGATGCCTCTGGTTTTCATTTTCCAAGACTTGCCACACACAACAAGTGGGTCTGGGAATGGCCTCAGAGTCCCAACCCTGCCCCACTTGTGAGGAGTTGGTGGGGGGGAGGGGTCATGGAAACAAGAAGAATTGGTGATAGCAAAATCTTGGTATCAAACGCTAACTTTTCTCTACACGATTCAAAGACTTGTCAAATCCATCAATAGAATCAAGTCTCAACAGGGATTAGGAGATAAAATCTCAGTGCTATAAGCCCCATGGAACTTGTGGTTACCAAGAAATAAGAGCAGAGGCTAGTTTGAAGGTTTAAATGTGGCTCAGTTTTTGGGCTGAGAGCACCACGGGCTGAAAAGACACTTACCTGCCAAGAAGTCCATGCAGGCAGGCCAGCCTGAGCAAAGCCCAATCAGTGTTAAGAAGAGAGAGAGAGCTCAGAGTGAGTGAGAGAGAAAATGAGTGTGAGGGAGGGGAAGAGGACGAGAGGAGGAAGCAGGCTCTCCGCTGAGCAGGGAGCCTGATGTGGGGCTTGATCCCAGAACCTTGAGATCACAACCTGAGCCGAAGGCAGAGGCTTAACTGACTGAGCCACCCAGGCGCCCAAGAAGCAGTCTTAATTTCTCTCCCTTTACATTCTCTATTGTTTGGCTTAGGTCATTTTAAATATCCACCTCAGGAAGGCAACTGTGGAGACAATTGTGACACTGAGTTCAGATCGAACATGGACTGGTCATTTAACCACCCACAAGCATGGATCTCATGGAAAAAAGGATCTTGCCGACTATAGATACACAATGAGCAGGTGTTTTCTTTCTAATTCTTCTCTTTTTACTACTTGCAGAACAGTGTAAGTGGAGCTGGACCAAGGAAAAACCAGTACTTTAGTTTGAGAAAGAATGAAAACAAATAAATAAGCAGATAGCTGAAAAAATGGTAGAAGAAATCTATGTTTGGTCCCAGAGAATTTCACAGTAAATTCTATCTGCCATCAGCTGAGTGAGGGGGTGAAACACTGGGCCAGGGGTTGGGATCTTTGGGCTTTTTTCTACTTTGGCCACTATCTAATGTCAGATTTCCTGAGCAGCAGACTCCTTACTATGCAGAAGATTTAGTGGGGAGTTCTTTCAGCAACACCTGTGAGGGGCTGAGGTTGAAGGAGTAGTCAGAGGTGAAGTGTGACGGACTGTACCAAAGGCCTCAGCAGACATCCCCTTGTTCCCCCCAAACCCACCCTGGAGCGCTGGTGCTGCAAACTGTCCTTTCAGAACTGCCTCAAATGTAGGCAAAGGAGCCTGGCCTTTGAGCACTTGCACTGACCAGTCACTACATACAGGCCCCCCCCAACCCCAGGGAGGAGAGGTTATGGTCCAAGGAGAGGGCAGTGCCTGCAGAGGGACTCTGTGGTCATCCACCAGCAGGTATCATTTCTCACAGATGGGAGAACAGGTCTTCAAGAGAAGAGTGAAGGAAATGGGGTAGGGCATCCTAGCTTCCACTAGTGCTACTGGGTGGGTAAATCACCCACTTTGTGACTTTGTAAGTCACAAAGATCACTTCTTTGATTCTCACTATCCTTAAGTCAAACAATGCTTTCAACCAATATTCAACCAATAACAAACACTTACTTTCTACTTATTATTTCCCTTAAAAAAAAAAAAGATTTTATTTATTTATTTTAGAAAGAGAGAGAGAGAGCTCACAGGTAGGGGGAGTGGCAGGCAGAGGCAGAGGGAGAAGCAGACTCTCCACTGAGCAGGGAGATAGATCAACATGGGACTCAATCACAGGACCCTGGGATCGTAACCTGAGGTGAAGGCAGATACTTAACTGACTGAGCCACCCAGGCATCCTCCATATTGTTTCCTTTTGTGGAATGTCTTCCCCTCACTCAGAGGTCACCTGATGAATTAATACATGAAAATGCCAGTTCCTCTTAGAAGCCGCTTCTAACTACCAGGCGCAGTTAGACAATATCTTTCTTATTTCTGCCAAAACATTTCATGTCTCCTCTCCTGAGACTTACCTCGTTGCATGAACACGACTGCAGTTAGGGACCCTTACTTATATTTGCATCTTTCACTCTTCCTCAACATGAAATTTTAGTGAATGAGTCATATTTAAAGTCATTTTGTACAGTATTAGCATAGATATACCTTCTCTTCTGGTGAGTATTTGCATGGTTTACTCTTTCCACACTGTTCCTTTCAATTCTTCTGTATTATTATATTTTAGGTATTTCTCCAGTAAGTGACATTTAATTCAAATTAACTTTGCTATCATCCCAGTCTGACAATCTTCATATTTTAATTGGGGTGTTTAGATCATTTACACTTAATGTAATTACTAATGTATTTAGGTTAAAATCAACCAATTTATTTTATTCTGTTTTTTTAATCCATCAAATCTATGTCTCTTTTTCTCACCTTTCTTAACTTGTTTTGGATTGATTTTTTTTTTCTATACTGTCTGTTTTTTTCTTCTCTGTTGATTTGGAAATCATATGCTTTTTTCTATTTCTTCAGAAATTACAACATCCACCCATCACTTAGCAAAATCTAATGTTAACAGTTCTACTCTCTTTCTGGAATAAATACAAGGACTGTAGAATAATTAAACTACATTCCATTCTCCCTCTTCCCCCATTTATAGTTGACAATCTATAATTGCCATGAATCTGAATTCTCTAGATTTTAAAACTGTGTAAGACATTCACAATAAAGCTTTTAAAGTCAATATTTATGCTTACCACATATTTACCACTTTTAAAATTCTCTAATATTTCTTTCATCTCTGATTTTTTAGCCTATTCCATTGCTTATGAATTCTCTCGGTTTTGGTTTATCTGAAAATTTCTGCATTTTACTATCATGCTGAAATTATATTTTGTTGTGTCTATGAATCTGTGGTAGTTTTTGTTTTCTATAAGAACATAAAAATGTATTCTCATTTTCCTTTGGTTTTCATTTTTACCCTTGAGAAATTAAACTGTTGATCCTTTGAAGATAAATCTGTCTTTTTTTTCTAGTTGCTGCAAACATTTTTCACTTGTTCTTTAGTTTCTAGTAGTTTCAGAGTGATACATTGTAATATCTATTTCTTCTTTCTTTATCCTGCTTGGGATTCTGAGATCTTGTTAAATCTGTTCTGGAAAATTCTGTCATTTATGCTATAATATTTTTATTGTATTTTATTTTATTATTTGTTTAATTAACATATAATGTATTATTTGCCCCAGGGGTACAGACAGGTCTGTGAATCATCAGACTACACATTTCACAGCACTCACCATAGTGCACACCCTCTTGAATGTCCATAACCCAACTACCCCACCCCTACTCCCCCACCCCCAGCAACCCACAGTTTGTTTCCTGAGATTTTGAGTCTCTTATGTCTTGTCTCCCTCTCGGGAGACTCCCATCCCTCTCGGGATGACTCTCCCATCTTGTTTCATTTTTTCCCTCTCTACCCTCCATGACTCCCTGCCCTGCCTCTCAGAATCCTCATATCAGAGAGATATGATAATTGTCTTTCTCTGATTGACCTATTTTCCTTAGCATAATATCCTCTAGTTCTATCCATGTTGTTGCAAATGGTAAGATTGTGGTTGCAAATGGTAAGATTTTGGTTTTTTGATGGTTGCATAGTATTCCATTGTGTGTGTATGTACACACACACACCACATATATATAATACAAACATTATATATAATATGTATATTATATACATTACATATACCACATATATAATATATTATATATGATATATAATATATACAAATATATATGTGTGTGTATATACACACATATGTATATATATGTATGTACATACATATATATACACACACACACACCACATCTTTTTTATCCATTCATATATTAATGGACATCTAGTTTCTTTCCATAGTTTGGCTATTGTGGACATTGCTGCTATAAACATTGGGTGCATGTGTCCCTTCAGATCTTTAGGATAAATACCTAGTAGTGCGATTGCTGGGTGATAGGGTAGCTCTATTTTCAACTTTTTAAGTAAGCTCCATGCTGTTTTCCAGAGTGGCTGCACCAGCTTGCATTCCCAACAGTATAGGAAGGTTCCCCTTTCTCTGCATCCTTGCCAATATCTGTTGTTTCCTGACTCATTAATTTTAGCCATCTGAATGATTTGAGGTGGTAACTCACTGTGGTTTTGGTTTGTATGTCCCTGATGCCGAGTGATGTGGAGCACTTTTTCATGTGTCTGTTGACCATCTGGATGCCTTCTTTGCAGAAATGTCTGTTCATGTTTTCTGCCCATTTCTTGATTGGATTATTTGTATTTTGAGTGTTGAGTTTGGTAAGTTCTTTATACATTCTGGATACTAGCCCTTTATCTGATATGTCATTTGCAAATATCTTCTCCCCTTCTGTCAGTGGTCTTTTGGTTTTGTTGACTGTTTCCTTTGCTGTGTGAGAGCTTTTGATCTTGATGATGTCCCAGTAGTTCATTTGGAATGTTTTCCATTTCTTTGTGTCTTCCTCAATTTCTTTCGTGAGTACTTTATAGTTTTCTGAGTACAGATTCTTTGCCTCTTTGGTTAGGTTTATTCCTAGGTATCTTAAGGTTTTGGGTGCAATTGTAAATGGGATCGACTCCTTAATTTCCCTTTCTTCTGTCTTGCTGTTGGTATAAGAATTGCAACTGATTTCTGTGCATTGATTTTACATCCTGGCACTTTACTGAATTCCCGTGAGTGCTAGCAGTTTTGGAGTGGAGTCTTTTGGGTTTTCCACATAAAGTAACATATTATCTGCAAAGAGTGAGTTTGGCTTCTTCTTTGCTGATTCGGATGCCTTTTATTTCTTTTTGTTGTCTGATTGGTGAGGCTAAAACTTCTAGTACTATGATGAATTGCAGTGGTAATAGTGGAAATCCTTGCTGTGTTACTGACCTTAGGGAAAATCTCTCAGTTTTTCTCCATTAAGAATGGTATTCATGGAGGAGTCAAGATGGTGGAGAAGTAGCAGGCTGAGACTACTTCAGCTAGCAGGAGATCAGCTAGATAGCTTATCTAAAGATTGCAAACACCTGCAAATCCATCGGCAGATCGAAGAGAAGAAGAACAGCAATTCTGGAAACAGAAAAACAACCACTTTCTGAAAGGTAGGACTGGCAGAGACATAAGTCCAAAGCGACGGGAAGATAGACCCCGGGGGGAGGGGCCGGCTCCCGGCATGCAGCAGAGCAAGGGAGCACAAAATCAGGACTTTAAAAAGTCTGTTCCACTGAGGGACATCGCTCCAGAGGCTAAACTGGGGTGAAGCCCACGCGGGGTCAGCGTGACGTCAGGTCCCACAGGGTCACAGAAGGATCAGGGGTGTCTGAGTGTTGCAGAGCTTGCGGGTATTGGAACAGGAAATCCAGCTACATAGACAGAGCGGACAGTAGGCTCACAGCTCAGTGTTACCTTGAACCAGCCGCAGGCTCAGTGAGCTCGGAGCGCGGCCGGAGGTCAGGCAGATGGGAGTAACTGGGCGCTGTTCTCTGAGGGCGCACGGAGGAGTGGGGCCCTGGGCTCTCGGCTCCTCCAGGCTGGAGACCAGGAGGCCGCCATTTGTATTCCCGTCCTCCGGAACTCTACGGAAAGCGCTCAGTGAACAAAAGCTCCTGAAAGCAAACCCAAGCGGATTACTCAGCCCGGCCCCTGGTAAGGGCGGTGCAATTCCGCCTGGGGCAAAGACGCTTGAGAATCACTACACCAGGCCCCTCCCCTAGAAGATCAACAAGAAATCCAGCCGAGACCAAGTTCACCTACCAAGGAGTACAGTTTCAATACCGAGGAGAGCAGCAGAATTCCAGAGGAGGAGAAAGCAAAGCACGGAACTCATGGCTTTCTCCCTGTGATTTTTTTTAGTCTTGCAGTTAATTTAATTTTTTTCTTTTTCATTTTATTTTTCTCGCCTTCTGGTAAATTTTTTTTTAACTTTTACCCTTTTCTTTTATAACATTTTTTAACTAGTTTATCTAATATATATATTTTTTATTTTTTATATTTTTCTCTATTCATTTTATTTTTTTAAAATTCTTTTCCTTTCTTTTTTTTTCTTTCTTCCTTTTTGAACCTCTTTTTATCCCCTTTCTCCCCCCTCACGATTTGGGATCTCTTCTGATTTGGTTAAAGAATATTTTCCTGGGGTTGTTGCCACCCTCTTAGTATTTTACTTGCTCCTTCATATACTCTTATCTGGACAAAATGACAAGACGGAAAAATTCACCACAAAAACAAAACAAAACAAAACAAAAACAAGAGGCAGTACCGAAGGCTAGGGACCTAATCAATACAGACGTTGGTAATAAGACAGATCTAGAGTTCAGAATGACAATTCTCAAGGTTCTAGCTGGGCTCAAAAAAGGCATGGAAGATATTAGAGAAACCCTCTCGGGAGATATAAAAGCCCTTTCTGGAGAAATAAAAGAACTAAAATCTAACCAAGTTGAAATCAAAAAAGCTATTAATGAGGTGCAATAAAAAGTGGAGGCTCTCACTGCTAGGATAAATGAGGCAGAAGAAAGAATTAGTGATATAGAAGACCAAATGACAGAGAATAAAGAAGCTGAGCAAAAGAGGGACAAACAGCTACTGGACCACGAGGGGAGAATTCGAGAGATAAGTGATACCATAAGACGAAACAACATTAGAATAATTGGGATTCCAGAAGAAGAAGAAAGAGAGAGGGGAGCAGAAGGTATACTGGAAAGAATTATTGGGGAGAATTTCCCCAATATGGCAAAGGGAACGAGCATCAAAATTCAGGAGGTTCAGAGAATGCCCCTCAAAATCAATAAGAATAGGCCCACACCCCGTCACCTAATAGTAAAATTTACAAGTCTCAGTGACAAAGAGAAAATCCTGAAAGCAGCCCGGGAAAAGAAGTCTGTAACATACAATGGTAAAAATATTAGATTGGCAGCTGACTTATCCACAGAGACCTGGCAGGCCAGAAAGAGCTGGCATGATATTTTCAGAGCACTAAACGAGAAAAACTGGCAGCCAAGAATACTATATCCAGCTAGGCTATCATTGAAAATAGAAGGAGATGGGACGCCTGGGTGGCTCAGTTGGTTAAGCAGCTGCCTTCGGCTCAGGTCATGATCCCAGGGTCCTGGGATCGAATCCCACATCGGGCTCCTTGCTTGACAGGGAGCCTACTTCTCCCTCTGCCTCTGCCTGCCTCTTTGTCTGCCTGTGCTCGCTCACCCTCTGTCACTGGCAAATAAATAAATAACATCTTAAAAAAAAAAAAAAGAAAATAGAAGGAGAGATTAAAAGCTTCCAGGACAAACAAAAACTGAAAGAATTTGCAAACACCAAACCAGCTCTACAGGAAATATTGAAAGGGGTCCTCTAAGCAAAGAGAGAGCCTACAAGTGGTAGATCAGAAAGGAACAGAGACCATATACAGTAACAGTAATCTTACAGGAAATACAATGGCACTAAATTCATATCTCTCAATAGTTACCCTGAATGTGAATGGGCTAAATGCACCTGTCAAAAGACACAGGTTATCAGAATGGATAAAAAAACAAAACCCATCTATATGTTGCCTCCAAGAAACTCATTTTAAGCCCGAAGACACCTCCAGATTTAAAGTGAGGGGGTGGAAAAGAATTTACCATGCTAATGGACATCAGAAGAAAGCAGGAGTGGCAATCCTTATATCAGATCAATTAGATTTTAAGCCAAAGACTATAATAAGAGATGAGGAAGGACACTATATCATACTCAAAGGGTCTGTCCAACCAGAAGATCTAACAATTTTAAATATCTATGCCCCCAACGTGGGAGCAGCCAACTATATAAACCAATTAATAACAAAATCAAAGAAACACATAAACAATAATACAATAATAGTAGGGGACTTTAACACTTCCCTCACTGAAATGGACAGATCATCCAAGCAAAAGATCAGCAAGGAAATAAAGGCCTTAAACGACACACTGGACCAGATGGACATCACAGATATATTCAGAACATTTCATCCCAAAGCAACAGAATACACATTCTTCTCTAGTGCACATGGAACATTCTCCAGAATAGATCACATCCTTGGTCCTAAATCAGGACTCAACTGGTATCAAAAGATTGGGATCATTCCCTGCATATTTTCAGACCACAATGCTCTAAAGCTAGAACTCAACCACAAAAGGAAGTTTGGAAAGAACCCAAATGCATGGAGACTAAACAGCATCCTTCTAAAGAATAAATGGGTCAATCGGGAAATTAAAGAAGAATTTAAAAAAATCATGGAAACAAATGATAATGAAAATACAATGGTTCAAAATCTGTGGGACACAACAAAGGCAGTCCTGAGAGGAAAATATATAGCGGTACAAGCCTTTCTCAAGAAACAAGAAAGGTCTCAGGTACACAACCTAACCCTACACCTAAAGGAGCTGGAGAAAGAACAAGAAAGAAACCCTAAGCCCAGCATGAGAAGAGAAATCATAAAGATCAGAGAAGAAATCAATGAAATAGAAACCAAAAAAACAATAGAACAAATCAACGAAACTAGGAGCTGGTTCTTTGAAAGAATTAATAAAATTGATAAACCCCTGGCCCGACTTATCAAAAAGAAAAGAGAAAGGACCCAAATAAATAAAATCATGAATGAAAGAGGAAAGATCACAACTAACACCAAAGAAATACAAACTATTATAATAACATACTATGAGCAACTCTACGCCAACAAATTTGACAATCTGGAAGAAATGGATGCATTCCTAGAAACATATAAACTACCACAACTGAACCAGGAAGAAGTAGAAAGCCTGAAAAGACCCATAACCAGTAAGGAGATTGAAACAGTCATTAAAAATCTCTAAACAAACAAAAGCCCAGGGCCAGATGGCTTCCCGAGGGAATTCTACCAAACATTTAAAGAAGAACTAATTCCTATTCTCCTGAAACTGTTCCAAAAAATAGAAATGGAAGGAAAACTTCCAAACTCATTTTATGAGGCCAGCATCACCTTGATCCCGAAACCAGACAAGGATCCCACCAAAAAAGAGAGCTATAGACCAATATCCTTGATGAACACAGATGCGAAAATTCTCACCAAAATACTAGCCAATAGGATTCAACAGTACATTAAAAGGATTATTCACCATGACCAAGTGGGATTTATTCCAGGGCTGCAAGGTTGGTTCAACATCCACAAATCAGTCAATGTGATACAACACATCAATAAAAGAAAGAACAAGAACCATATGATACTCTCAATAGATGCTGAAAAAGCATTTGACAAAGTACAGCATCCCTTCCTGATCAAAACTTTTGAAAGTGTAGGGATAGAGGGCACATACCTCAATATCATCAAAGCCATCTATGAAAAACCCACCACAAATATCATTCTCAATGGAGAAAACTGAAAGCTTTTCCGCTAAGGTCAGGAACACGGCAGGGATGTCCATTATCACCACTGCTATTCAACATAGTACTGGAGGTCCTAGCCTCAGCAATCAGATAACAAAAGGAAATTAAAGGCATCCAAATCGGCAAAGAAGAAGTAAAATTATCACTCTTCACAGATGATATGATACTATATGTGGAAAACCCAAAAGACTCCACTCCAAAACTGCTAGAACTTGTACAGGAATTCAGTAAAGTGTCAGGATATAAAATCAATGCACAGAAATCAGTTGCATTTCTCTACACCAACAACAAGACAGAAGAAAGAGAAATTAAGGAGTCAATCCCATTTACAATTGCACCCAAAACCATAAGATACCTAGGAATAAACCTAACCAAAGAGGTACAGAATCTATACTCAGAAAACTATAAAGTACTCATGAAAGAAATTGAGGAAGACACAAAGAAATGGAAAAATGCTCCTGGATTGGAAAAATAAATATTGTGAAAATGTCTATTCTACCTAAAGCAATCTACACATTTAATGCAATTCCTATCAAAGTACCATCCATCTTTTTCAAAGAAATGGAACAAATAATTCTAAAATTCATATGGAACCAGAAAAGACCTCGAATAGCCAAAGGGATATTGAAAAAGAAAGTGAAAGTTGGTGGCATCACAATTCCAGACTTCAAGCTCTATTACAAACTGTCATCATCAAGACAGCATGGTACTGGCACAAAAACAGACACATAGATCAATGGAACAGAATAGAGAGCCCAGAAATAGACCCTCAACTCTATGGTCAACTCATCTTCAACAAAGCAGGAAAGAATGTCCAATGGAAAAAAGACAGCCTCTTCAATAAATGGTGCTGGGAAAATTGGACAGCCACATGCAGAAAAATGAAATTGGACCATTTCCTTACACCACACATGAAAATAGACTCAAAATGGATGAAGGACCTCAATGTGCAAAAGGAATCCATCAAAATCCTTGAGGAGAACACAGGCAGCAACCTCTTCGACCTCAGCCGCAGCAACATCTTCCTAGGAACAACGCCAAAGGCAAGGGAAGCAAGGGCAAAAATGAACTATTGGGATTTCATCAAGATCAAAAGCTTTTGCACAGCAAAGGAAACAGTTAACAATATCAAAAGACAACTGACAGAATGGGAGAAGATATTTGCAAATGACATATCAGATAAAGGACTAGTGTCCAAAATCTATAAAGAACTTAGCAAAATCAACACCCAAAGAACAAATAATCCAATCAAGAAATGGGCAGAGGACATGAACAGACATTTCTGCAAAGACGACATCCAGATGGCCAACAGACACATGAAAAAGTGCTCCATATCACTCGGCATCAGGGAAATACAAATCAAAACCACAATGAGATATCACCTCACACCAGTCAGAATGGCTAAAATCAACAAGTCAGGAAATGACAGATGCTGGCGAGGATGTGTAGAAAGGGGAACCCTCCTCCACTGTTGGTGGGAATGCAAGCTGGTGCAGCCACTCTGGAAAACAGCATGGAAGTTCCTCAAAATGTTGAAAATAGAACTGCCCTATGACCCAGCAATTGCACTACTGGGTATTTACCCTAAAGATACAAATGTAGTGATCCAAAGGGGCACGTGCACCCGAATGTTTATAGCAGCAATGTCCACAATAGCCAAACTATGGAACGAACCTAGATGTCCCTCAACAGATGAATGTATCAAGAAGATGTGGTATATATACACAATGGAATACTATGCAGCCTTCAAAAGAAATGAAATCTGGCCATTTGCGACAACATGGATGGAACTAGAGCGTATCATGCTTAGCGAAATAAGTCAAGCAGAGAAAGACAACTATCATATGATCTCCCTGATATGAAGAAGTGGTGATGCAACATGGGGGCTTAAGTGGGTAGAAGAAGAATCAATGAAACAAGATGGAATTGGAGGGAGACAAACCATAAGTGACTTTTTTTTTTTTAAAGATTTTATTTATTTATTTGACAGAGAGAGATCACAAGTAGGCAGAGAGGCAGGCAGAGAGAGAGAGAGGAGGAAGCAGGCTCCCTGCTGAGCAGAGAGCCCGATGTGGGCCTCGATCCCAGGACCCTGAGATCATGACCTGAGCCGAAGGCAGCGGCCCAACCCACTGAGCCACCCAGGCGCCCCTCCATAAGGGACTCTTAATCTCACAAAACAAACTGAGGGTTGCTGGGGGGAGGGGGGTTGGGAGAAGGGAGTGGGATTATGGACATTGGGGAGGGTATGTGCTTTGGTGAGTGGTGTGAAGTGTGTAAACCTGGCGATTCACAGACCTGTACCCCTGGGGATAAAAATATATGTTTATAAAAAATAGAAAATTAAAAAAAAAAAGAATGGTATTCACTGTGGGGTTCTCATAGATGATTTTGATGATATTGAGGTATATGCCCTCTATCCCTACACTTTGAAGAGTTTTGATCAAAAACGGACGTTATACTTTGTCAAATGCTTTTCAGCATCTATTGAGAGTATAATGTGGTTCTTGTTCTTTCTTATATTAATTTACTGTATCACATTGATTGATTTGTGGATATTGAACCAAACTTGTAGCCCTGGAATAAATCCCACTTGGTCATGATGAATAATCCTTTTAACCTACTGTTGGATCCTGTTGGCTAATATTTTGGTGAGAATGTTCGCATCTTTGTTCATCAAAGATATTGGTCTGTAATTCTCTCTCTCTCTCTTTTTTAAAAAATATTTTATTTATTTATTTGACAGAGAGAGAGAGATCACAAGTAGGCAGAGAGGCAAACAGAGAGAGAGGGGTAAGTTGGTTCCCTGCAGAGCAGAGAGCCTGATGTGGGGGCTCAATCCCAGGACCCTGAAATCATGCCCTGAGGTGAAGGCAGAGGCTTTAACCCACTGAGCCACCCAGGTGCCCCTCTAATTCTCTTTTTGGATGGGATCTTTGTCTGGTTTTGGGATCAAGGTAATGCTGGCCTCATAAAATGAGTTTGGAAGTTCTCCTTCCATTTCTATTTTTTGGAACAGTTTCAGGAGAATAAGAATTAATTTTTCTTTAAATGTTTGGTAGAGTTTCCCTGGGAAGATGCCTGGCCCTGGGCTCTTGTTTGTTGGGAGATTTTTGATGACTGCTTCAATATCTTTACTGGTTATGGGTCTGTTCCAGTTTTCTATTTCTTCCTGGTTCAGTTGTGGTAGTTTATATTTCTCTAGGAATGCATCCATTTTTTCCAGATTGTCAAATTTGCTGACGTATAGTTGCTCATAATATGTTCTTATAATTGTTTGTATTTTTTTGGTGTTGGTTGTGATCTCTCTTTGATTCATGATTTTATTAATTTGGGTCCTTTCTCTTTTCTTTTTTATAAGTCTGACCAGGGGTTTATCAATCTTATTGATTCTCTCAAAGAACCAGCTCCTAGTTTTGTTGATTTGTTCTACTGTTTTTTTGTTGTTTCTGTTTCATTGATTTCTGCTCTGATCTTTATTATTTCTCTTTTCCTTCTGGGTTTAGGCTTTCTTTGTTGTTCTTTCTCCAGCTCCCTTAGGTGTAGGGTTAGGTTGTGTATTTGAGACCTTTCTTGTTTCTTGGGAAAGGCCTGTATTGCTATATATTTCCTTTCAGGACTGCCTTGCTGTGTCCCACAGATTTTGAACTGTTGTGTTTTCATTATCAGTCATTTCCATGAATTTTTTCAATTCTTCTTTAATTTCCTGGTTGACCCATTCATTCTTTAGTAGGATGCTCTTTAGCCTCCATGTATTTGGGTTCTTTCCAACTTTCCTCTTGTGATTGAGTTCTGGCTTCAGAGCATTGTGGTCCAAAAATATACAGGGAATGATCCCAATCTTTTGGCACCAGTTGAGACCTGATTTGTGACTCAGGATGTGACCAATTCTGGAGAATGTTCCATGTGCAGTAGAGAAGAATGTCTGTTCTGTTGCTTTAGGATGGAATGTTCTGAATATGTCTGTGATGTCCATCTGGTCCAGTGTGTCATTTAAGGCCTTTATTTCCTTGTTGATCTTTTGCTTGGATGATCTGTCCATTTCAGTGAGGGGGTGTTAAAGTCCCCTACTATTATTGTATTATTGTCAATGTGTTTCTTTGATTTTGTTATTAATTGGTTTGTATAGTTGGTTGCTCCCATGTTAGTGGCATAGATACTTAAAATTGTTAGATCTTCTTGTTGGATAGACCCTTTGAGTATGATATAGTGTCCTTCCTCATCTCTTATTATAGTCTTTAGCTTAAAATCTAAATTATCTCATAGAAGGATTGCCACCCCAGCTTTCTTTGGATGTCCATTAGCATGGTAACTTGTTTTCCATCCCCTCACTTTAAATCTGGAGGTGTCTTTGGTTCTAAAATGAGTTTTTTGTAGGCAGCATATTGATGGGTTTTGTTTTTTCATCAATTCTGATCCCCTGTGTCTTTTGATTGGGGCATTTAGCCCATTCACATTCAGGGTAACTATTGAGAGATATGAATTTAGTACCATTGTTTTGCCTGTAAGGTGACTGTTACTGTATATTGTCTCTGTTCTTTTCTGGTCTACTACTTTTAGGCTCTCTCTTTGCTTTGAGGGCCCCTTTCAATATTTCCTGTAGCCTGGTGTGGTGTTTGCAAATTCTTTAGTTTTTGTTTGTCCTGGAAGCTTTTTATCCCTCCTTCTATTTTCAGTGACAGCCTAGCTGGATATAGTATTCTTGGCTGCATGTTTTTCTCGTTTAGTGCTCTGAATATATCATGCCAGTCCTTTCTGACCTGCCAGATCTCTGTGGATAGGTCTGCTGCCAATCTAATATTTTTACCATTTTATGTTACAGACTTCTTGTCCTGGGATGCTTTCAGGATTTTCTCTTTGTCACTAAGATTTGTAAGTTTTACTATTAGATGATGGTGTGTGAACCTACTCTTATTGATTTTGAGGGGGGGGGGTTCTCTGTGCCTTCTGGATTTTGATGCTTGTTTCCTTTGCCATATTAGGGAAATTCTATACAATAATTCTCTCCAATATACCTTCTTCTCCCCTCTCTCTTTCTTCTTCTTCTGGAATCCCAATTATTCTATTGTTGTTTCATCATATGGTATCACTTATCTCTTGAATTCTCCCCTCGTGGTCCAATAGTTGTTTGTCTCTCTTTTGTTCAGCTTCTTCATTCTGTCATTTGGTCTTCTATATCACTAACTCTCTCTTTTGCCTCATTTATCCTAGCAGTAGGAGCCTCCATTTTTGATTGCACCTCATTAATAGCTTTTTTTGATTTCAGCTTGGTTAGATTTTAGTTCTTTTATTTCTCCAGAAAGGGCTTTTATTTCTCCAGACAGGATTTCTCTAATATCTTCCATGTCTTTTTTGAGCCCAGCTAGCACCTTGAGAATCATCATTTTGAACTCTAGATCTGACATATTACCAATGTCCATATTGATTAGGTCCCTAGCCTTTGGTACTGCCTCTTGTTCTTTTTTTGTTTTTGTGGTGAGTTTTTCTGCCTTGTCATTTTATCCAGATAAGAATATATGAAGGAGAGAATGAAATGCTAAAAGGGTGGCAAATACCCCCAGAAAAGTGTGCATTAACCAAATCAGAAAAGACCCCAAATTGTGGGGGGAAGAGAAGAAACTACCTCCCAAGATTTTAAAGAAAGAAAAACTTACACACACATACACACACACACACACATGTATATATACACACAAATAAGGGTAAACAAGATGAAGGGATGGAATATGACTGTAAAAATGAGAATTTTTTTTAAAAGATTTTGTTTATATATTTGAGAGAAAGAGAGTGAGAGAGAGAGCATGAGAGGGGAGAAGGTCAGAGGGAGCAGTAGACTCTCCATGGAGCTGGGAGCTTGATGCGAGACTAGATCCCGGGACTCCAGGATCATGACCTGAGCTGAAGCCAGTTGCTTAACCAACTGAGCCACCCAGGCACCCCTAAAAATGAGAATTAAAAAAAAAATTATTAAAAAGGAGTTGATAAGATAAGTTGGCTGGGAAAAGAAAGATAAAGAAAATGGAGAGAATTTGTTCAGCCTGGTGCCTAGAACAAAGCCCTGTGCTAGATTTAGGGTGTATTTTGATCTATTAGAAAAAGTTGTATCCCAAAAGTTTTTAGAAGATAAAACCCTACGTGTATACGAAAAAATAAAGTTAGATACAATGAAGGATAAAATATGACTATAATAATGAGGGTTCAAAAGGATTTTTTTAATGAAAGGTATTGTTAAGATAAATTGGTTAAAAAATGTTAAAAGAGGAAAGAGTAAAAGTTAAAAAAATTAGAATAAGAAAAAAAACTTAAAAAAATTAATTAACTTTGCAATAGTAAAGAATCATGGAGAGAAAGCCATGAATTCCATGTTTTGCTTTCTCCTCCTCTGGAATTTTGTTGTTCTCTTTGATAAGTGAGCTTGGTTTTGGCTGGATTTCTTGCTGATCTTCTGGGGGAGAGGCCTGTTTTAGTGATTCTCAAGTGTCTTTGCCTGAGGTGGAATTGCACCACCCTTGCCAGGGGCCGGGCTAAGTAATCTGCTCTGGTTTGCTATTGGGAGCTTTTGTTCCCTGATCGCTTTCCATAGAGTTCTGGAAAACTGGAATAAAAATGGCAAGCTCCCAATCTCCAGCCCAGAGTAACGGAGAGCTTGGGGCCCCACTCCTCAGTGCACCCTCAGAGAAAAGTACTCAATCACTCCTGTCTTTGACCATACTCTGAGATCACCCAGCCTTTGACTAAGTGTCTCTGTCTCTGGCACACAGCCAGCCTGGAGTCTCTAAACCCAGCAGATCCCTGCTGCTCTTCCAGGGGGGGTCTCCCCGAATCTGCCACTTATTGGGTCCCTGCTCAAAGAGCAGTGGTCTGACTGTGCCATGGATCACAGTTTAATTTAACCCCAAGTTGAAAGCTGACTCCTTAGCTCTGTCTCTGTAGCCAGCTTTCCCACTCTAGTATCTGTGAGCTCTGAGATACTCAGACACCCCCAATCCTTCTGTGACCTCACGGGACCTGAGACCACACTGTCCCCGTGAGGGCTCCACCCCTGCTTAGCCTCTGGAGCAATGTCCCGCAAGTGGAGCAGACTTTTATAAGTTCAGATTTTGTGTTCCATTGCTCTGCTGCTTGCTGGGAGCCAGCCCCTCCCACTGTGGTCTATTTTCCTGTTGCTTTGGATTCACTTCTCTGCAGGACCTACCTTTCAGAAAATGGTCGATTTTCTGTTTCTAGAATTGCTGCTCCTCTTCTCATCGATCTCCTGTTGGATTTGTAGGTGTTCAGAATGATTTGATAAACTATCTAGCTCATCTCCTGCTACCTGATGTCATCTCAGCTTGCTACTCCTCCGCCATCTTGACTCCTAGGGTATATTTTGATTTGTTAGAAGATATTGTTTCCCAAAACTTTAATGGAAAAAAAAAAACCCTATATGTATATAAAAGATAAGGTTAAATACAAGGAAGGGATAAAATATGTCTATAAAAATGAAAATTTAAAAGGATTTTTAAAAAAAAGTATTGATAAAATAAAATAGTTAAAAACATTAAAATAGGGAAGAGAACAAATAAAAAATATAAAAAGAAAAAACAAAATAAAAAAAGTAGCTTTGAAAGACTAAAGGATCATGGGGGAAAAAAGCCATACATTTATGTGTTGCTTTCCCCTAGGTCTGGAGTTCCGCAGTTCTCATTGATCTGTGAACTTGATCTTGGCTAGATGTTCTTGCTGATCTTCTGGGGGATGGGCCTGTTGCAGTGATTCTCAAATGTCTTTGCCTGAGGTGGAATTGCCCTAGCCTTGCCAGGGGCCAGGCTAAGTAATCTGCTCAGTTTCCCTCTCAGGAACTTTTGTTCCCTGAATGCTTTCCGTAGAGCTCTGGAGGACGGGAATGAAAATGACAGCCTCCCAATCTCTGGTCCAGAGGAGTCAATAGTTTAGGGTTCCACTACTCAGTGCATCTTCAGAGAAAAGCAGTCAATTCCTCCCTTTTCCCAGGTTTCTGTCTTTGCTCCATGCTCATCCCACCTGTGACGGAGCATTTCTATCTCTGGCACACGGCCCCGTTTGGAGTCTCCAAACTCAGCAGATTCCTACAGCATGCTCCTGTGCTGCTCCTCCCCACAGATCTGCTGCTTGTTGGGTTCCTGCCCTAGTGATAGTGGCCCTTGGATAATGTTTTAAGGTAACCCCAAGCTGAGGGTCCCCTACTTGGCTCTGTCTCTGTAGTAGGCTTCCCTGCTCTGATATCCAGGGGCTCTGCCACACTCATACACCCTAGGCTTTCTGTGGCCCTGTGGGTCCCGAGACCACACTGTCCCCATGAGTGATCCACTCCCTGCTTAGCCTCTGCAGCGATGTCCCTCAGTGGAGCAAACTTCTAAAAGTTCTGATTTTGTGCTCTGCTGCTCCACCACTTGCTTAGTCTATCTTCCTGTCACTTTGGATTCACTTCTCCACATGTCCTACCTTCTGGAAAGTGGTCAATTTTCTGTTCCTATAATTGCTGCTCTTCTCTTCTTTCTGTTGTTGAGTTTGTAGCTGTTCACAATGGTTTGATAACTATCTAGCTGAACTCCTGGAACATGATGATATTTAGGTCTCCTACTCCCCCACCATCTAAGCCATAATATTTTAAATACTGTTTTTGGCCCATCTCTCTCTCTTGTTTTTATTTCTAACCCTACACTAAATATATATTAGACCTTCTCAATGTATCCCCTGTCTCTTATCCTCTCTTCTACATTTTCCACCTTTTTGTCTCTTTGTGCTATATTGTAGTAAGTTTCTTCTGACTTATTCTTTTGTTGCATACTCCCCTCTTCATTTATGTCTAATCTGCCATAAAAGTCATTCAATTGATTCTTAATTTGTTTTATTTTTCCTTTGCAAAGCTATCTCACTTTCCCCCCAGTTTCTTCCTGAAATTTTTAGGCTTGAGTTTTTTGTTTGTTTTTTGACAGGGATCACTTGTTTTTTTCAGGGATAGCTGTTTTACAGTTGGTATCAGATAATTTCAACATGTGAAGTTCCTTATTAGTCTGTTTCTAGAGTCTTATTGTTTTGACTGGTTCTCATTCTTAGTGTTTTATTTCCTACCTGCCTCATTTTTAAAAAATATTATTATGTGCTATGTAATGTATTTGATAATTTATTTCTGGGAATACTTTGAGACAGGAGTGGTAGGTAGTTTATATGAGACCTAACCTCTGGTAGACCCTGAGCTTTGACTTCTGTTCTCTTTGTCCTCAATGAGTTCCAAAACCAAATGCAGTTTAATAGTTATTTCTTCCAGATAGGCAAACATCCTTAAGGAAGAGCAGATTTGAATACAAGACTTTTATTTTCTTCTGGATTTTGACTGGGAAATTTTTCATTCTTTGCTGCTTTTGGAAGGTGAGTTTTTAAAAAATATTCTTCTCCCAATTTTACTTTACTTTTTCTCAGCAGAAGGGTTAGTCTGAGATAACTAATCTACTGTTATAGGAAGTAGAATTCTATTTTTGTATTTTAGTTTTTATGACAGTTTTTAGTTTTTAGTTTTAGGACAGTTATGGTCCCTCAATATTTGCTGAATAATGACAACATGAATGGTCATGGGCATTGGAATCAAGTTGTATAAGCTATAGTTTCTGTTTTCAAGGAAAAACTTTAAACAATGACTATTCTATGGGTGATATACAGTAAATATTAGGCCTCAATACTTTCTCAGTAGAAATGTAAATTTATAAAACTCTTGGGAGGAAAATTTAATAATGCTTACCAAAATGAAATATGTATGTAACCTTTGGCTAAATAATACCACATTTTGGATGTATTATCTGATGTATACTCTGTGTATACCTGTTTGAGTGTTTGAATATGTAGATGAATATTCATTCATAGCAGCATGCTTGTAATGAAGGCTAGAAATAATCTAAATATCAACAGGGTATTGATTAAACAAATCATGATATAGCATACAATGGAATACTATGTAGCCATTATAAAGATGAAAGAAGATGTGTATGTTTTGATATGGAATAATTCCTATGACATGTTTGAGTGGAAAAAATAAACAAACTATATGCATACACACACACACAGGCTTAGATTTTTACAGTGTCTCTGAAAGGCTTTCTACAGAGTTAATAACAGTGGCTGTATCTGAAGAGAACTGGGGCTTGAAACACAGGAATACTAGGGAAATTTTCCTTGGGCACTTTTGTGTTCTGTATTTATTATATTATATCATGTGATACCATATTTATTTTTGCTCTGTGCCCTTTTAAAGCATTATATTTAAGAACCAAAGAGTGCCAGGAAAGCAATCTATCAGAAGGCATATTATTCTGATGATCAGTTGACCTACACTATAGTTTGGTTTTGCTCTGACAAAGTCCCATGACCTTTCTAGAATTCAGTGTCTTTCTCTGTGAAATGAGGATGCCGACCTCAATAATCCATAAGGCTTCTTGAAACATCAACATTCTCGGGTTCCATTCACTAGCATGGAGGTGCTTCACTGCAATAATACTTTAGTCAGGAAGTACCTTTGAAGATAATTAGGCAAAATCAGAGTATTAGTGTTAGAGGAAAGTACTGGTTGCTGATAATGGGAAGCTTCCCTTTGGTTCTCCTTCAAATAGCACACTGATTTCCATTAGACAATTAACTAAAATAATTGATTTGTTTGGATTTACAGTTGGAAACTATGAATTTTAATACAACCTCACAGTTGAAATATCTCAGACCTGTTTTCCTTTTGGATCAAGTGGACTTAAGTCTCTGACAGGCTGACCAAATCTTATTACCCTCTATTTACTGTATAACAAAGGTTTATTTCATAACTGTTTCCATATTTTATGCTCACATAAATTAAGTGGCCAAAACATTTAATTAAATGGACTACTCAAACAATCTCATTTCCTGGCTGGTCATCTCTATCAATGGTAATAGTAGCACCCACCTCATGACTATAAGTGAATTTTTTTTTTAAAGAGAATAATTATTTAAATCTAAACTATGCTCAGACTAGTGATATAAATTCTTTTTTTAAAACTATACAAGTAATTTGAGTTTATGGTAAAAAATCCCAATAATGAAGAAGTACATAACATAAGAAGTGAAAATTTCCTCTTCCCTGTTTTAATCCCATTCCTCAGAAGTAAACAGAGTGAGTATGGCATGTATTTTCTTACACACACACACGTGTGCATGCGTGGACACACACACTCGTGCTTGTGTGCATTCACACACATAATAATGAGATTATATGTAACATACTGTTTTACAGTTTGTTTTCATACTCAGCAGTGTACTGTACTTGTGGTACATAGAGTTCTGTATCATTCTTTAAAGGGCTGTAAACTACATATCCCATGATTTATTTACACATTTTCTTAGCAATGGACATCCAGGGTTATTTTCTAATTATATGCCATGAGAAGCAGTATTACATAGGACTTAGACATTTGGCTAGAATGTTTGCAGACTGTTTTTCTAGAAGTGGGGTTCTAGGTTACACAGTGCTTCCCACGTGCCAGGCACCATTGTAAGCACTTTGCAAATATCAACTTTTTTATACTGCAATAGCATAGATACTCATATTATCTCCTTTTCCAGATGAGAAATTTAGGTCTAGGGAGACGAAGTAACCTTCTAGAGATCTCACAGCTCTGGTTGGTAGAGTCAGGATTGGAACTCAGGCTTGCTGAACCCAGAGCTTAACTACTAAGCTCTGCTGCCTCACAACATAGGTATATTTGGAATTTTGTTAGACGCTGCCAACTTGTCCTCCAAAATGATTGTGTCAATTTATACTTCCACCAACTGAGAAATTGAGAGTTAATTTGTTTCCTCATTTCCTGACCAAATGCTATGTTCTTACTTTAAAAAATTTTTTGCCAATTTGTGGTCGGAAAAATTATATCATATTATTGCTTTAATTTACAATTAGCATATTATGAACATTCATAATACTTAACTTTTATTAGACCCCGACTACAATAAAATTCTTCATCATTTCCAGATTATCATCCAAGAGCAGTGGAGCCCACACACAGCTTCTTCAGGAAATGCTAACAACATGGTGTACATATGGCTTCCTTGTTTGTAATGCTTCCAGAGTTTGCTTTTGAGGTTAATTTCTTTTCTTTGTTTTGGATAAACTTCTCACAGGGGACCTGGGCAGGCAGCAGCCTTTTTTAAAATTATAGCCCAAACTATTTCTTGAGTAATCCAGGAACTCATTTACAATGCAATCCTCAGATTCTTATAACATAGTTTGCGAGAGGGTGTGCCCAGAGCAGTTAGGAAAAAGCAAAACAGCATTTTAACAATGAGGGATTTAGCAGGAAGATCTGACCCAACAAGTAGAAACTCTTTTAAAGGTTCAATCAAGTTTATTCCCATCACATTCCTTTGGAATGCCCAACAGGCACATGCTTTGTCAATGAAAATTATTTTCAATCTCATTGATGTTTTGTTTGGCAAGAATTATTTCTTTGAACAATTTCTTATTAATCACCTAAGATTTTTCATTTCTGACAGTGTTATCACCAGCTGCATATTTATAAAAGAGCCAACTTCAACCTGTGTTCAGTTTTAATCTGTTTGTGCCTTGCGAATGTAATTGGAAAAAAAACTCTGCCAATCTATCTGCAACCACACTTCAGATCTTCCACATTATAAGGGGTAAGAAATTCGAATGAAATGGATGTCTTTTACTATTTTCCTTATTTTCTGAGACCAAGTCACGATCACAATAGAAGTCTTCTATCATCCTTATTTTCTGAGACCACATCATGATATGCCCACCTTACCAGTCATACCATTTAGATTTCTCCCCCTCTTTGCGGCTCTTAGTTTTCCATTTCTGGGGACACGGTTTGCCCTGCAGTAATCCGAATATGAATAACCACACCTAGCCTCTGAACAGGGTCCTGCCTCCCAAACTGATAACTCATCGTGGCTCCAAGACAGCATCTTCCCACAGGTACTGATTCAAACTGTTTTACTGCAATCACTTCCCACATAGGTGGATTAAAAATCCATGGAGGCCCATGGGGGTGGCTAGAATGTCTTATTTTTAGGGACAATTTTGGCCAGTGCTTCCTCCAGGCTGTCAGCAGCCTGCAATCCCCAGGGAACATTTCAATGGGCTTCAACTTAAACCTTGTTTATATGTGGCCATTGATTTTCTTTACCAAGAGCTGCCAACCCAGTGGAGTTTAGCCCTACCTGTCAGGCAACACCCATCCTCTCCTCAACAGGGTGGCAGGCAGGGGGAGCCAGGCTGGGGGCGGGAGCGACGGCCATTTTGGCAATCTAGTGCAGGGGTTCTCAACGTGTTACCTGGGAATTTGTTAGAAATGCAAAATCCCTTGCCACACCCTGTGTTTCCTAGTAATTTGTGTGCAGACCCAAAAGTTTGAGAATCACTCCTCTAGCTTCATATGTTAGAATTTTCCACTTCATTTTTTTTTTTTTTACCCCCTATGTTTTTATATCTGTCTTTACCCTGTAACATGTTCTCAGTCACAGATTCACTTTCTAAATGTCTTTGAGCTGTCTTCTGGGCAGGGACCCCCACCCTGATGAGTGGTGCACTGGCAAATGTTCAACAACAGGCTAAGAAGGAGGGGACCTGAAGTGTAGTTTTCGCAATTTCTGTGGTGTAAGTATATCCCCAAGGCCTGTTTCAAGCTACTCCGGTGATACTACTTATGGTGGAGTGAAGAGATGTGTATAATTGCCCTCAAGAGTGGGTGTGAGCCAGCTCCAATACCATACCGGATGGTGCCAATAATCCTGTAGGTTTTGGTACACATTTAGTTCCATGGGGATTTAGATGGGGTTTCCACACAAAATTGGAGTCATTATTTGCAGGCCATTTGTTGAATCATTGCATACTTTTGGTAATTAAAGTGACTAAAATATTCCATTGACATTGTTTCTTTAAGATTACTGGAAGGATTCAAGATCAGGTTTCAAGCAACATTTTGGGGCAGCCACACATGAAACAGATTCAAATCCATACCTGTTCTTGGTGCCTTTCCATTTTCCAAATGACTGGTTTGGTAGAGGGTAAGCCGTCAAACCACATAGACCTTGTTTTCCCCACCATTCTATTTCTATGACTTACAGTCAGAATTCTCCAAAAAACCTGTTTGTTGAATTAATCAATTAGTAACTATATTAGTTTACTAGGGCTTCCATAAGAAAATACTACAGGGTGGGTGACTGAAGCAGCATTTATCGTCTCACGGTTTTGGAAGAGGTGCAAGATCTAGGTCTTAGCAGGTTTGGTTTCTTCTGAGACCTCTCTTCTTGGCTGGCAGATGGCCACTTTCTTGCTGTGTCCTCATGTGATTGTCCCTCCATCTGTGTCTCTCTGTCCAGATTTCTCTTCTTAAAAGGACATCAGTGATAGTGTATTAGGGCCTATCCTTACAGCTTCATTATAACCTAGTTACCTCTCTAAAGACCATGTCTCCAAATACAGTTACTCTGAGGTACAGGGAGTTAGCAGTTCAGCATAGAATTCTGGGGAGGTGGTGGGGGATATAATTTAGCCCCAAACAACAGCAACCAAAGTTTCTATATCTTAAGGTTCTAATAGCACAGTAAAAGAACAAGACATCAGTGGTGGATTTGGAGTATATCTGACATGTGCCTCTATATTTTACTTCTGTGATAACTTGTATTGATTAGGAAGTGGGCACAATCTCATCTCAGAAATGACAAACTAATCTTACAAATTGCAGAAATATCCTTACCCTCCCTCCTCTCATCTCATACCCATTTATCATTGGCACATGAGATTTTGTTCCAGCTAAAGGAGTTAGGAGGATAGGAGAGATGGAAGTTCAATTAGCTGTATACACAGAAACAATAAGACATGGGAGTTGTGTTATGTATATATGTCTCCAAGTTGCACGGTGAAAGTAAGATGTGGGAACTTGATTCCAGCACCTACTTGTACCTGAAGGAATCCACTGTTGAGCAGGTTCCACTGCCAAATAAAAATCTCAGCAGCTCACATTTCTGACATTGTTTTGTGACTTGATAGCTGTTAAACAATAGGAAAGAAGTTCAAAGTGTGGTCAGTCATAAGGCCTTGGGAATGTGTGTGTTGGGGACCAGGAGGCTCTGAAGGGGGAAACTTTCTTGGTTGAAAAATGGCTCCATTTGGGTCAGAATTCTGGCCAATTATAGAGAGAGTAACAGTAAGTCCAGCTTCTGTTTTTTTCTCCTTATTGGTGTTCGGTCATCTTAAATCCTGTGGTGACATGAGTGAATCTTAACACAGCATTTTAATTTTACACTATGGGTTCTGTTAGCTTAGGTGTAATTTGTCCATTACCTTTTGGGATCACGATCAGACTTTTCAAAATTATTTATTTTATTGTTTTTTAAGTTAAATTCTCATTTGATTAGTAAACTTTCCTTTAGAAATCCTCAAAATAATTTCAACAGGCCTCGAGGGCATATGTTCTTGTAATATAATAGCATGACTAGGTGGTTCTTGGCCATCAGCCTAGCACGGTGAGGCATGCTGTTATTACACAATTACACACATCCTAGTGTATGTCTTATTTCGTAATTGTTCTTCTCATTCAGAGATGCTGCTGAAAGCAATTACGTAAGTCTTGTTCATCTCATAAGGAAGGAAATGGGTGGAAGTGAAGCAGAGCCAAGCTCACAGGCACTGAGGGTGACCGTACCTTACACAGAACGTCTCATCTCTCAATAGGATATTGGGCGACAGTCTCAGGGGATTGAATCAGCACATTTTGGCCTCCTTCTCCTATAGCCTCTTCTCCCCAAGCCCCAGCCCCAGCCCCAGCCAGCAAGCAGTAATAATAGCAGCGCCTATAACTGTTGTGTTTATTTATTTTATTTTTATTTGATTTATTGTTTTAAATTTTATTTTAGTTTTTCAGTGTTTCAAGATTCATTGTTTATGCACCACACGCAGTGCTCCATGCAAAGGTGCCCTCCTTAATACCCATCACCAGGCTCACCTACCCCCCCACCCCTCTCCCCTCCAAAATCCTAAGTTTGTTTCTCAGAGTCCACTGTCTCTCATGGTTCATCTCTCCCTCTGATTTCCCCCAAATCACTTCTCCTCCCCATCTCTTAATGTCCTCTGTGTTATTGCTTATGCTCCACAAGTAAGTGAAACCATATGATAATTGACTCTCTCTGCTTGACTTATTTCACTCAACATAATCTCCAGTCCCATCTATGTTATACAAAAGTTGGGTATTCATCCTTTCTGATGGAGGCATAATATTCCATTGTATATATGGACCATATCTTCTTTCCATTCATCTGCTGAAGGGCATCTTGGCTCTTTCCACAGTTTGGTGACTGTGGCCATTGCTGCTATGAACATTGGGGTACAGATGGCCCTTCTTTTCACTACGTCTGTATCCTTGGGGTAAGTACCCAGTAGTGCAATTGTAGGGTCATAAGGAAGCTCTATTTTCAATTTCTTAAGGAATCTCCACACTGTTTTCCAAAGCGGTTGCACCATCTTGCATTCCCACCAACAGTGTTTCTCCACATCCTCTCCAACACTTGTTGTTTACTATCTTGTTAATTTTGGCCATTCTAACTGGTGTAAGGTGGTATCTCAATGTGGTTTTGATTTGAATCTCCCTGATGGCTAATAATGATGAACATTTTTTCATGTGTCCGTTAACCATTTGTATGTCTTCTTTGGAGAAGTGTCTGTTCATGTCTTCTGCCTATTTTTTGACGTGATTATCTGTTTTTTGAGCGTTGAATTTGAGGAGATCTTGGATACCAGCCCTTTGTCTGTAGTGTCATTTGCGAATATCTTCTCCCATTCTGTGGGTTGCCTCTTTGTTTTAATGACTGTTTCCTTTGCTGTGCAAAAGCTTTGATCTTGATGAAGTCCCAAAAGTTCATTTTTGCTTTTGTCTCCTTGCCTTTGGAGACATGTCTAGAAAGAAGTTGCTGTGGTCAGTGTCGAAGAGGTTACTACTTATGTTCTCTAGGATTTTGACTGATTCCTGGCTCATGTTGAGGTCTTTTAACCATTTTGAGTTTATCTTTGTGTATGATATAAGAGAATGGTCGAGTTTCATTCTTCTATTCATAGCTGTCCAATTTTCCCAGCACTATTTATTGAAGAGATTGTCTTTTTTCCACTGGATATCTTTTCCTGCATTGTCGGAGGTTATTTGACTATAGATTTGAGGGTCCAGATCTGGGCTCTCTACTTTATTCCAATGGTCTATGTGTCTGTTTTTGTGCCAGTACCATGCTGTCTTGGTGATCACAGCTTTGTAGTAAAGCTTGAAATCAGGCAACATGATGCCTCTCCAGTTTTGGTTTTCTTTTTCAACATTTCCTTAGGATTTTAGGGTCTCTTCTGGTTCCCTCCAAATTTTAGGATTGTTTATTCATTTTGAAGGTTTTTCATAAAACTGAGTGATACAGTGGTGATATTCTCTATCTTGTGACTTCAAACCCTATTCTGTGTGTCTAGGGGTGTGACACATCTGAAGTAAAATAAAGGTCACTGACTCAAAAAAGAAACAAAGGGAGAGGACTACAAGAGTTGCTTCTGTTACATAAGACAGCTCTCAAAATCAGAGAGAATGGGCTCAACCCATACAAACGGGGATTGCTTAAGTTCAGGCTGTCCTGAAGGTAGTCTTCTGAGGAATGCTTTTGGGTCTGGTATGTATTCTGTAGAGAAAGAATTCTTAAAACTTCACCAAGTAGTAGGGAGTTTTCAACCTGCCCTGTGGAAATTGTCCAGTCAAGGACACATTTGTGGGCTTCCTCCTGAGTTATAGCAGGGAACCATATCATAAGAATGAGTACACGTTTTTCGGGAACGAATCACTTCTCAATGAGAAGACAACCTGCTTCTTCTTTCTTCTGATTTCAATAGTTCCTCAAATTCCAAATGAGCTTTGGATATCCCTGAGTTACTTGGCAGCTTCATGTCAGGTCAAATGACCAAGAATTTGGTTTGGAAAGAGCAGACTGTCCTCTATGTGGTAAGGAGTCCCTAGATACCAGTGCCTTCTCTTAAGAATGCAGCTGAAAGCACGCCCAAAAATGTGCTTCTGATGGAAGGTATCTGGAGTCAGTTAAAAGAGAAAGCCAAGAGTGAAACCAGCTATTGATTCTGTTGGGCCTTGTATTTTTGTTGTGGACTCTTGATGGCAGCAATATGGAACACCACAAGATTCTTGAGGGCAAGGACCGTGTTAGCTGATTTTGTATTTCTAGAGTTAAGCCTAGGATGTGATATGCAGGAGATACTTCAAATACTTTGTTCATTTCTGTTATGGTTAATTTTATGTGGCAACTGGGTTAGGTCATGGTACCTAGCTATCTGGTCAGGTATGTCTGAGTAGTGCTATGAAGGAATTTTTAAAATGAGGTTAGCATCTCTATCAGTCAACTTTGAGTGTAGAGGTCCTCTGTGATGGTTAATTTTATGTGCTATGTTGAGGTGGGCCTCCTCTAACTAGGAGGCATTCAGAAAAAGAACTACTGCACTTGCCTCCCGAGGAAGAGGCAATTCTGCCAGCTTCAGGCTTGAACTGCAATATCAACTCCTCCCTGAATTTCCAGGTCACCTGTTGACCCCATAAAATCTGGGCTTGCCAGCCTCCACACCTGTGTGAGCAGGTTCCTTATGAATAAAAGAAGGCCTATCCAGCATCTTAGCTTTACTATAGTGATCCCTCCTCCATCCCCAAATTCCAGTGAAGTAGGAAGAGACTACTTGGCCAAGTTGAAACTTTGACTCTTTGCCCTAAAATCCCCAATAGTGTTACTTTTAAATAGAGAAAGCCCTGGTAGGGACAAGGGTGCCAAGACAGGGGACGATGATTCGGGGTGGCGGTGGAGAAGAATTCCGCAACCTTCGTCCAAATCCTTGATTTTATATTTACTGTTAGCATCTAGTATAAAAATGGTTGGCTTGATTTAAGTGCCTTTGTTGGGTTCAAAACCCCATCGTCACCACCACCAGCAGTTCACCCTGCTGTGGCGTGGAGAGGCTAAGGACCACTTTTCAGCCTGATGTGATTTCTAACAGCTGAGATATTAAAACACTGAAAAACGGGGTTTATAATGGAAATGCTGACAGACTATTAACTATAGCAGCACTACTCTAATAAATGGAATGGCCTGTCATAATCTCTAGTTCATAAATATGCAAATACAAGACTGGGGATTTGCTCCAAAGGATGTCTCTATAATTTTAACTGACCTTTACTGATACCAAATGAGCCTGTTGCTTCTGTTTTTGTACATTGGATATAAAGTACAGGAAATCCAGCCGCCTGTCAGCCTAAAGTATATAAAGTTTAAACTGCCAGCTACTAAACTCTGGGCTCAGATTCCATTTCTCTTCACATTCACACTTTTTATTGACATTTTCATTTTTTTTTTTTCCCAGGGGGTGGAAGCTGAGTGGGGGCGAAATCAAACATTGTTCATCCCCATTCCCCCCTCCCCCCCATTTTTTCCACATGTCACAGTGCCTGCCCAGCCAAAATTCATGGATTGCCTCAAGGACAAACAGGCCATCTACACTGAATTATAAATTTGAGTTTTATCCAGTTTTCCGCTTTTGGACCAAATGGGCAGCAAATACAGTGACTTCATATTTAATAACCTAGATGTCATTTGTCCTGTGTCTTTCAGCACAGAGCAAAGAGTTGGATGGCTAGCAGTTTTGCAGATTTTTCCCCCCTAATTATTTTAAGCTATTCAGCTTGGTCTCCGAACTATTGATGCGGAGCCAAATTGCCAGCAGGGGTGAGCTCTGTCCAATCCAGGAGCTAAATGAGTCACTGAGAGTCAATCTGTTTGTCCCTCGCTGCTGGAGTTTCCCCGGGCTGGCCTCCGTGGGCCACGGTCCCATGCGGAGCTGCAGGCTGGGCCCTTGTGGGCACCCGAGCCTCCCGCTTCCCGCCTTGGGCCCCATGCACCGCAGCTGCCGCTCTGTGCCCACCGGCTGGCGGGACATCCGGTCCTTCAGTAGCAGTGTACTTGGGGCCTCGCTCTGGGAGGGAATGAAGACATCTTGTTATGTGCAGCTTCCCGAGTAATTCATCAGGAATCTGGAAAGTGAAGGGACACCTCAACAGAACGCGTGATCAGGGTGCCCCCCCAGGCACTCATCTACTCTCCTCAGCGGCCCCCATGAAGTCGGTGGAAACAGAACGCTTCATTTGGTCAGGGAAAAATGACAAACGAAAGGGGAGTGGAAGGGATGGGTGGGTACCCCGCGGTGGTGGCCCACAGGAGAACTCCAACCTCATAGCCAGAAGCTTCTGGAACTTTGAGAGAGAGCTCCCAGTGCCTGAATAACTTGTGTTTTGTTTTGTTTTCCAGCGGAAACATTTAATTTCTAACAATATTTATTAAAAAGCAAAACCCTTGCTTTCTTCCTGGTAGGCTCAGTATTCAATTACACAGAAATATGCAGCCGACTTAAGGACTGCACATAAGATTAAGATAACTGGTATTTCATGGTAAATGATTAAATTAGCTGACACAGTCCTATCCTGAACTTTGCCATTAGGACTGACATTTTTGTACTGTGTGCATTGAGAACTATGGGTAATCTAAGCCGGTAGGAACTTTTTCTCTTTGCAACTCAAACATGATCAAGCAGCAATGTTCTCTCTGAACGTCTGAACAGAGGAGTTAATACAGAGTTGGAGAAAACAACCACAAAAAATTTTATTGCAGTAGGTTGCACCGCCCCCAGAGTCCTCTGGAATTAGAGAAATCAGGGGTCCTTGAGAGACAACGAAGAGGCAGGGGACAGAGAGGAATATTGATTAATTGATTTACTGTAATTTTCAGATAGAAATATCTGGGGAAACAACTCTATGGGCAGAGTTTTTTCTTTTTCACAGTGAAGTCTCAGTGGACTGCAAGCTTTGTTCCCTGTGGGGCTGCCGGTTCCATTTCTGTAGTTCCAATGAACCTCACCTTTTTAGGTATTCATGCTGATTTTTGGCTTCCCTTTTTCTAGCTATCAAGGGGACAAGGGCAGTTAGAGAAAAAAGTCAGATTTCTGAAACACAGAAAAACTTGTCACTGAAATCAGGACTGGGTTAGTGAATTGCTTTCCTTTTCTTCTGGAGGTCACTCCTGTGCCGAGGTCAGTTGCTTCACTGAGGTTCTGTCAGTAGTGGGTTTCTGGATTCTGGGGATCCGGGAAGTTCTGGGAAGTGCCCCTGCCATCTTAGAAGTAATTAACTAAAAAATGAAGGCCCCTCTTCTCTTCATATTTTGAACCACTCAGCAGCAGCGAATACCAAGCACGAAACGCCAGTTTTCAGATCATTAGTACAAAGCATCTTCCGCAGGAGGCAATAAAATGTTGCTTTATATAACTCAGCTACAGTTTCACTGCTTTCAGGAAGCAGGAATCTCCCTGAAAAGAAATTTACATGAAAACAGTCCCATTGTTTGAGAACTTATGCAAATGCTGTACAAAGGGGTTTGATAGCGATTTTTAAAAATTAAATCTTTATCACTGCCTTAGAGATATCCCAAGAAACCCGGTTACCTGTAAAGAATTCCATTGTAATTATTATGTTTTAAAAACGTGTACAATATAGAGTTATTTTGGAATTTTTCCCCTAAGCTCCAAATTTCTTCCTAAGCTTCAAAACCCTTGGTAATGAATGTCCTACAGAGAGTCTCCTACTTTCTGGTTTAACAATTATCACTGGTTAACAAAACTGGAGATGACAACCACAAAAACTCATGACTCCAAGTATTTGGAACAACACAAAATGTTTCTCCCGTGGATGTAACTTTTAGGGACTACGTGGGGATCTGTACCCCTTAGTGCTCAGCCAGCAGAAGACGAAGCTCTAAGTGTCTCAATTCATGTTGATTACCTCTCAACTCCTTGGTGCTAGGAATGTGGATGTGTCCATTACCATATGTTCGAACAATGGATCGCCTGTGCCAGGAATCTCATTTCTGGAGAAAGACATTAAAAGGATGGGTGAGGAATAGGGTGTTGGACCAAATATTGTGACATTTCCCTTTGATTCTGACTTTCTTTAAATTCTTCGGCATTTAGTACCTCGCATCTGTTTGGCTTTCGTACCCTTAGTTTCTCTTCCTCCTAATTCACTGTAGAGGATGATCAAAGTATGGAGTTTCTTCTACTCCAGAGGTTAGCATTTCTGCAGTGCAAGCGAGCTTGGTTTTCAAGCACACTGGTCTTTGAACACAAGGAATTCCTTTAATGATCATGCCAGACAGTATGGACTTCAGAATCAAAAATGTTTTACTGCCTTCTCTGCTATTTACCAGCTTTGACACTTTGGACAAGTCATTATAACCTCTGTAAGCCTCAGTCCCCTCTTCTATAAATGGGAATCATTGTCATCATTGTCCTGTCTCATCAGTTAAATAAAGAAACAAACGACTGAACAAATTGCTGTTCAGCTATTCTTGACACACGTGTGTGAATATGTATTTATTTCTTATACAGGTACTGTTGTTCTATATATCATGTAAATTATATGATACACAAAAGTGGAAATTACATAATGAGATTACAAAATAAACAGAAATTAATACTTTATTACTTTCTTCCCATCTTGCACAACTCCCAGCATGCATAACCCCATTAACCCTGTGTGGGTAATGTGTTCAGCACTCTCCCTGGTCCAGAGCGGTACTCCGTGTATATGTTAGGTGTTATTATTTTTATGCCTAAGGAAAAGCCCAATGGCAGCAGGGAACGTTCAGCCTCCTATTGGCTGCTTTTTTGATTTGACTTTGCTCTTCTCTAAGTGGTGGAGAATGGCTTACTGATAGGTCAGGCTCTTCCAGCATAGAGGAATGTCACTGCACAATTCTGGTCAGCAGTTTCTTCTGCTAAGAGATGCTGTACATTCACAAGGATTTTTCAATGGGGCCTCATGTTCGAAGGAAGATTGGTAGCATCTTCCACAGAGATGGACAATGAAGATAGCAGAGTTATTTCCCGTGGTGTGAGGCTGAGGTGACATTTCCTCCTTGAGAACTGAAAACTCTGGCAAGAATCTGTGCCAATGGGGAAGGAAATGGGGGTAGGGTCAACATTGGAGGAAAACAGAAAAAGCTCTTTTTCTTTATTATTCTTTCATTGCCATCTGCGGTGTCCTTGGCCTTATATGCAATAGAGAGGACACATAGATTTTGGATTTTATTGTGGTGGCATTGAGTATAAGTCCAGAAGTTTGTATAAATCCTCTTGGTGTAGATACTTCTAATTTCATACTCATTCATTTGTTAATCCTTAAGCATAGTTATGTATACTGGGCATCAGGCTCAGTGCTGGGCACTATTTTAAATATGAATTTGTTTTCAGAGCTGGAGAAGCAAGCCAAGGAAAATGATGGAATTAAAGAGCTCAAATTCACACATAGGAACTTGGGTTTTGCTAGAGAATCTATTGTGAACCAGGCCGTCATTGACCTCACACTTTTTAATTAGTGAGCATCAGTCATTCTTCTTGCAAATTCTTTTATTACCTAAATGAAAAACCTGGGGGCACCTTGGGTGACTCAGGCAGTTAAGCATCTGCCTTGGGCTCAGGCCATAAACATGTGGTCCTGGGGGGGTCTGCTTCTCCCTCTGCCCCTCCCCTCTGCTCAAGCTCTCTTTCACTGTCTTGCTTCCAGGCTCTCTTTCTCTCTCAAATAAATAAATAAAAATCTTTCTTAAAAAAATGTAAAAAATTGATGCACAATCTTATGGCAAAATATTAAAGAAAATCAAGGGACTGAAAGCAGCATGGGAATTTACATTCATCTTGAGAAAAGGACATAGTGTTCAGTTCTGTTTCAGTTGTCTGGATCCACTGCATATCCAAACTTAAGAGACTTCCTTTGTGTTCAAACTTTTCTGTTGACTTCACTCTTCTTGAGGCATAAAACCTTAATGTAGACAGTGGTGATTTGTGTGTGTTGACTTTTCTGGTTCTTGTCAATATCTGGTTCTCTTCCTATTTTTGCACACAGAGAAGAGCAAATTTCCTGTACAAAGAGGGGGCCTGTTACTAGTTTTAGCTAATGGTCTATAAGCTATAAGCTGAAATGGAATGAGGTCCATTCTGGGTTTAGGAGATTCTGACGAGATTGTCCTGTCTCCTTTCCATTCTGCTGTGGAGATGTGACCAGATGGTGTAACCTCCATCAGCCTGGGTTCCTGAGTAACCATATGAGCAGAGCATCTCACTGATGTATATGTATTGGAACAACAACAACAAAAATAAACCTTTGTCTTCACAATCTACTGGGATTTCAGGGTTAATTTCAGCATAACCCACTCTCCCTGACAGTTACAGTGTTTTTATGTTTTTGTTTTTCCTGGAAGAGGAAGGATATCTAGATCTTTCCCCAAAAATGTTCTACTCTGAGAAACTGTGAGGAAAGAACCAAGATCTGAAGCCATCAGGGGACGGAGGTGAGAGAACTTACAAAAACAGGGAAAAGGATGCAAAACCAAGGAAAAGGATGCAAATATCTGGAGTAAAATAATCAACGTTTTGTTGGCCAGTGTGTATCAGCAGATGTCAGAGAGTCAGCGCCCATGGTGAGTCTTCAAGGGAGTCACCTATGCAACTCCAACAGTGGCAAGATTTTCCTTTATTAAGGAATGGGAAGAATGTCTATCTAGGCCTTCAAAAGCGAACAATGAAGGCTGATTTCTCAATAGAACATTTTTAGGAATTTACAAAATGAAGAACTGTACCATGAGAATCTCTATGAACGACGAACCTAACTTAGGTATCTGAGAAAGAGGTCCAGAAGAGTGAACCACAAGTAGAAGCCAAAAAAACTCGTCACAAGAAAGTCCCAGGGCAAAAATGACATATTGTGCAAAAGCTGTCATTGAGTCCATTGCAAAGCTCCTAGTGTAGCATTTTTCTTCGTAGGGCCAATATGCCATTACATGTGGTGAAATAATCATTTTAAACTGCTAACTAAGAGACTTCACTGAATAAAACTCCGGTGAGTAGAGTAGATATAATAAATATTCTGAGTTTCCAAGATAGTGACATTCCTGAGCCCCCTAAAGGCCTGGGGCAATGGTAGCATAGTAGCATGTAAGGCTGACTTGTTGATCTGTGAGGCTCTTTTAAATGCACTTTTAAGGCTGCTTGCTCCCTAATCTTAAATACTTGACCTTTCAGTCTGATATTCTTCAGTATTATTAGATTAGATGATTAGTTATTAAATATACTGTCTCCAGTAAATAGGTAATTGTATAATGCAATGGCCTTCAGCTTTTCCAGGCCATGTTCCCATGACATTTAGAGTTAGAACACCGAGTCCTTCTGTGGTAGGAATGTTTAACCCCTTCTGTGGGTGGAAGAATGTACGGGGATTTCCTTGGCTCGCACTCTCAAGCTAACTGAATGAAGGGCAGTCAAAACATAGAGTATCCCATGTTTTTGACAGCTATCGAACTCAAATATCATATGTTCTTATTACATTTATAACCACATAATAACAGTGAAAAATACATAAATCAGCACTTTCCCTGTGACAAGCTGGTGTGATGAACACAATGTAGGTACTCGCTAGGCTTTGGGGTGAGTGCTTGAGAAAAATGTATAGTCCTGTTTTGCAACCCAAAGCACCCAAAGCAGGTAAAGAAGTTTGAACTGTCTCTATTGGCTTTTGCCAAATTTTGTCTGTCATGCTGGGATGGAGATAGAGAGAAGGAAGAGAGAGGAGGAGGGAGTCTTCCCCTCCTACAAAACACTAACATGTTTTGGTGCCTTAATAAGTGTCAAGCGCTATGTCAGCCATTTCACATACTCAGACTCAATTTCTCTTCCCATTAAATAGAAATCAAGTTTGTAACACTAGTCCTTGTTTTCCATTTTAGGAACCTCAAGCTCAGAAAAGTTAAAGTAGCCCAAGACCAAACAGCTAGAGTACCTGAGTTGGGATTTGCCCTTGGATCTGTTTGACCTCCAAGTCCTCACTTATGCCTAGATTTCACACCCTCTTCTTTTTGTTATGTGCCTATTGTGTGTCAGTGTGGGGTTACTCGTGTTGTAAGAGGAGGGGGAAGATGATCAGGGAAGTCTGAGTATCATTTATCCCTCTGATGTCTTTTTAATTGAGGTCCTACTGTGTTTCAATCAGCATGCTGTGAAGAATGCAAAAGAAGTACTGAGACACAATTACAGGCCCCCAAATTAGAGGTTGAAAGCTATTTGGGAAGGCAAAGCAACACACAAGAAACAATTCCTCATTGGGTCCTATGAATGGTAAATCTCAAAGTTCACCATGATCATGGTAAGTATGGTCTGGAGATGATTACTGAAATGTGAGGAGATTTGATCTTGTAGAGTAGGCAAGATGTGAAGAGAAGGGCATTTCGGGTATAACGTAGAGATGATATGAACCAACGTACGTGTTAGTGTTGCAGAGGTGAGGAGGAAATGACAGCCCAACTACTTTCCCTCCACCTCACTCTGGATTTCTCCAGCATCCCCTGCTTCTCTCTTGTTTTTCCTGCTGAGGTAATTAACACATGTGGTGCATCCGTATCCACGTTCCCCTGTGAGCTCTCTGAGCCTAGGGACTGGATCTCATTCAGCTCCTTATTTTCATTGCCTAAAGCAGTGCCTGGTGCCCATTAGGTGCTCAATAAATGCTTGTGAAATGGATGGGTAGAATGATGGCTGCTGGATGAAAGGTAGGATAATGTGGGTGGGAGAGGCTGGACACAGAGGCAAGAAAAAAGTTAAACCAGATATGACAGTAAAACAGGTCTTGACTGAGTATGTAAAGATCAATACAGCCTTTATGTGTGGTTAGGATTGTGCGAGACTAGAACACTAAGGTAGTGAGAACATGGAGCCGTGAAAGTGAGAATGGGGAAGATGAAGAAGTGGCAGTCAGAGGACAGTGAGAAGCAACACACCTTGGTTCCAAGTCTGATGTAAGGGAGAAGAGAGACGAAGAGTCCTCTAAGAAGAAATGCGGAATACAGGGAAGAGGATCTTGTTTTAGAGAATAATGAGCTACTTTTGGACAAGTCAAAGATTTTTAAAAATAAATAATTACGGTGAATGTCAAGTGACAGGAGGGACATTGGGAGTCATTTTAGGCATTAGGAAATTATATGAAAAGGGGCTAAGAATGTGGATGTGGATGGCTGGATGGGCTTAGTCTTCTACCCATGGGAGGTAGAGTCCAGATGCATCTGGGGTGAGAGACTACCTCCAAAGCTCCCAGAGATTATGGGTTCTTCCTGGAAGCCACAGGAAGGACTTGAGGCATGAAATGATCCCCTTGATTTAATTTACATGAGATCTCCTAAGGCCTTGATGTATGATTTCAATCTCTAATTACTCTAAATTAATTTCTGAAGCTTCTTGACTAGTGGTTACCAGTATACCAGATTTCCTCTCTGGCTGACTTGGCTTTCTTCCCCTACATCAGTGGGGTTTGGGCAGAGAATAAGATACACACACACACACACACACACACACACACACACACGATGTGCTTACATCACCAGAAGGTTCCGTACACTCAACACATAGCCAAAACAATGGTTATTATCGTGCCACACTTGCTTACAGACAAGGAATACAAACCACACGATGTTCACCTCTCCCAAAGCCAGGAGCCACACCTACAGCATGAGTCAGAGCTCTGGATACTCGTTGTTTCTCCTGGTCACAAAGGCCATCCTTTATTGAACTTGACACAAACCCATAAATGAACACCTTCTTCCCCACAAACACCCCCAAACAACTTGGTAGACAGAGAACTCTGTGCTTATCGATGTTACAGCAAGTTTCCAAAAATAAAAGCAAAAGCATTCTCCCCCTCACATTTATTCGTTTGGAGAGCGACAAGACCAAGAAGAAATACATATCCTGGGGGCACACAGTGCACAAGGACTAGATTTCCCCCTTTTCATAAACATCACGGAGCACAGTTAGCACAGAATCCTACAGTCTGCCTGGCATATTTACGGAGCTGAGACCCACACCGTGCACCAGGATGGTATCAGGTTTGGAGGACAGGTTCCCCTACTGACAAATGGCGTAATTAGGCATAATGTCTTAAGTGAACATATTAGCTTGGGCTTTTAACAGTGTGCAAGCCTCGGCTTCCACAATAACAGTCTAATCTTATGTGGGAAGCATCCCAGGCTTCGCTTGAGCACAGGCACCGTTCGTCCACCCGCAGATAAAGCTCAGAATGGTTTTATTTATATCGTCCTTGTTAGTCATCCAGTCTGTGTGCAAACAAAACAACATTACTCTTATCTCCTTGGAAAAGTTTAATTCATTAGCAATTAAAAGCTGGTGCAGCAAAAGGGCCAGGCACCAGGCAGTGGTTCACCCCTGCACGGCACCCCGGGACAGAGCGATTTGTGGGGGCAACTGTCATGGATAACAGCCCCGTGATGTCTGCCGAATTGTTTTTAATAAATAGTTTGCCCATGTAAGGATGATCCCACTGTAATTAAATGAGATAATGTCGCCAACAATCTCTTCAAAAGTACCCTGTCGAAACTTGCTGTCCTCAGGCTCTTGCCAGAGCCCATTCCTGCCTCCTGCTCCCTGTCTGGCTTGATTGTGGGGGAGGCTGCCTCTGGGCCAGGTTCGTGCTGCCGGGGCTGCGAGTTCTCCGGAGGGGGGCCGGCTCGGCCCCGCAGCTGCTGATGGCTTCTGGATTGAGTTCTTTTTGGAACGGGGATGGGCCTGACTGTGGTCTTTGTCATCGTCAAGTCAGGGAACTGAAGAACTGCAAACCTGGACTGCTCCATCCAGAAATCTTGCTCAATGCCAGCTGTTAACGATGGGAGAAGCTGGGGGCATGGGGGTGGGACAGGGAAGGGGAGTCTGGGAACTCTGCGCTTTCGGCTCCGTTTGTCTGTGAACCTAAAACAGCTCGAAAATATGAAGCCTACTGTGAAAAACAAATGAAAGTTCATGTTCAACCCTGGTTCTGGGGATTTATTTGGAAAAGCTTTTTCTCCCTCTCCATAGAAGGCAGGACAGGAGGAAGCCCAGAGATTTGGAGGACTATGCCCAGGACAGGAAATTAGAAAGAAAAATGGACCCTCCTCTGAGATTTGGTGGCCTCCACGGGTAGGGTGGAAAGGGAGACTTGGCCCAGCTGAGAGGGAAATCTAGGGTTAGTGACACTTCCATTTGGCCTGACTCTGGAGCAAACAATACATAAATTTGTGTGGCATTGCCTGGGTCAACTTGTTACTTGATTCGATGTTTTTCTTTTCATCTGCTTAGCTTTATATAGGTCAGCCTCAGTGCTAGGGAAAGAATTTGTACTAAAAATAATAAACAGTTTTGGAAATAGATTGGATCTAAAATAAATAAGGTTAATATAGCAATAACGTCTTAGGGCTAGAGGGGACTTAGTGACTAGAGTCACTCTCTGGTGCAGACCTTGTCCACTCCTACGTGGGTATGAAAAGAGTTAAATAACAAAACCCCAGCCTGGCTGGTCATAGAAGTTTTAATCCCAGCTGCTGCCCCTGGGGGTGAGAGGAAGAGATATTTGATAGTCCAAAGTAGAAAGTAAATATAGAGTAAATTACTTCCATGTAATTGGGGAGATTATTTCAAGTAGATTGCAACTTGGAAATGGATTGCTTCTTTTCAAAACCCAGGGCGACTCCTACATCTTTCATCGTGGCGTCAAGGTGGCACTGAGGGGAGGAGCAATTCTTGGCTTTCAAGGGCAGTTATAGCTAGTATATTTTGTAAAGTCAAAGCCAAACATCTTTGATACTCAAATTACTCAGATCTGTGCAGTAGTTAGTAGGCACAGGAATATAAAGAGACATAGAAATGTGGCCAAGAGAAACATACCACCTTAAGAATCTGAACTGTGCGCTCTTGTAGACAGAAAACAGAAAACTTTTTGCAATTAATATAATCGCTCTCATTCACGGAAATGGTCAATTTGATTTGAAATGGTGTGGAAAAGCACGGGAAAGGATCTGTGTTAGACACCTAAAAGAATTATTATACATTTTTCATATAATGAGCCAATTTTTCCAGTAACTTCTGTTCTTGGGTTCTAGTGCTTTGTCTTGAAGCCAGTATGAATATGTTCCAATGTTGTGTCCATGGAGTAGTCTTTTAGATATTTTTCTCCTCAAGTGTGTAAGTTCTAGAACCAGAGAAGCCTTGTTGAGATTCATGGCCATCAATTCCCATCCCCTCTCTGACTTTGGACACATTGTCCGACCTCTCTCAGCCTTTATTTTCTTATTTATGAAATGGGGATTATGATAATATTTGCCTCCAAGGCAAAGAGTTGTGAGAACCAAATGAGAAAATGCATGTAAATCACTTGGCACTTCGTTCATTTTGTGATTATGATGATAATCACACATAATAAACTATTTCTTACACAACATGGTTAGCCTACTCACAGTTCTATTTTTTGTTCAAGCCCGTTCTGTGTAGTAGCCAAAATTGAACAAAATGCTCTAGGTATGTACTAATAGTACAAAGTAAACTGTCGTCTCCTTCATTCTAGGTTCTATATGTCTATAGATGCAAACAATTAGAGTATTAATTTTTTTTTCCGTTTCTGTTTTATCACTTTTATGAGGGGGAGGAATGACTACTCAAACAGCTCAGTAAAATCTCTCCTTCTCTGTTGTACTTTGATATTTAGTTTTAGGTCTTGGTGCAGGACTTTACATTTACCCTATTACATGTGGTCTTTCTAGTGTTAATACCTCTTTCCAACCTACACAATCTTTTTATTCATTCATTCATTCATTCATTCATTCGTTCATTATAGAAACTTTCAAAAATATACTTGTCATGGACCAGACGCAAGGACAATTATTTGCTATATTCTGAGTTTTTTTTTTAATTCATTGAAATTTCAGTAGAAGTACAATTTCTACATCTTCATTTGAATTTGTCTAATATGTTGTATAATACAGGGCAAGGGCATAAGCCTCAGGAACGTCTTTAGAAACTGTCTTCAAGGCTGACCAGCACCCTGAGAGCACAGGAGTTTAATTATTATGAGTTCATCTTGAGGTATCATTTAGTACAAATTATTTTTCAACTTGACCGGCAAGAAATTTTGAGATCTTCTCAGAACTCTTGTTCGAGTCAGAATTCACCAGATCTGTCTAGTTACCTAATTCAGTATTCCCTGAAAAATAAGACTAATCTGATGTCATTTCTTTTTTAAGTAAAATTAGGCTGGCTTGTTTACTAAAGTGCTCAGAGGACATATTTTCATAGCCTATTCTAGCATTTTGAAGAACTTAAAGAAAAAACAGAACATAGTGCCTAAAACATGACAAATGGCTGTTGTTTTAGATGTTTATCCCCACCACATGTGGCACAGCGAGGACATTTATTGAGAAGGTTGGGAAGTTTATCCTAGGGCTATCCTAGGGCCCTGTTTTTTATTGTGGAATATTTGCTTAATATTTTGCTTAGATTTCTCTCTTCCTCAGCTGCTTGTGATCGGGGTATGCTTTTACTCATCTCTTATAATTCCTGTCACAGTGTATGACAACTCAGAAGTGATCATGAATTGCTTTGCAAACTGATACACTCAAGGTTTATTCGTAAACTAATGCCTACCCTATTACAAATAAGGAGAAAAATACCCCCGCCCTTTCACTCAAGGATATAGCAAATAGAGAAGATATGCATAGGTCTTAGGCTCTCCCTAGAAACATTTAGAGAGGGTCAGGAGAGTCGCCCCCTTAAACTGCAGGCAACTTTCAAATGGTTAGCAACAGGCGAATGAATGAGAGGCAGTGAAATAGTTTTCTTAAAATACTGGGAAATTGGTGATTTTTTTTTTTTCTCCTTTGTCATTACTGGGATTTTGGAATTCCAGGGGAGAAATTGCAAGTTAAAAAAAAAAGTCATTGTCCCATTCGGATCCTTGCAAAGTCTTTCCTTTCCTTAAATTTGTTCAGGGTAGGAGATTGTTCCTATGGACTTCGTAAAGGTAAATATTATTTCTATATATCTGTGTCATGATGCTTAGCAGAGAGGAGGCCCTCAATAACTGTTGGATGATCAAATAATCTTTGGGAAAGTCCTTTGTAGACTGTGAAACCTTGCTCAGATGAAAAGAGGATGAGGATAATTGCTTATAAGGCTCAGGAACTGAAGTGGAACTCTTGTCCTAATGTACTAGACACATACACAAACACATATTTGCCCTTGACTAGTAGCTACATTTTTTTTATGAGAAAGGCATTTGGACACTGGGCACTTTTTAAAAATTTAAACCAAAATGTATTTTGAGTTTAATTGAGGCCTGCTTTCTTATTACTGGTTGTTCCATTTTCTTTGGCTTTTGTTGGCAAGTATTTATTTACGTACTTAATGTTCATGTCCTTAGTTACCTCAAAACCTTCCCATCTTACCTATCTTGGGTCTGTCATAGAGTTTTGACTTGGATTTTCCAACTGTTAGAGTGTCAGGCTTTCAAGGATACATTCTTGAAAATCACTTTCTTTGGAAGCGCTTGACCCAGATGTCAAATGGCATGATGTCAACTCATAGCCTTTCAGTGAAGAAATTTAAAGTCTTAATAATGACAAATAAGAGATCTAACCTACTGGCACCAGTTTGGTTATCCAATATTGATTCCTACAAAAACATAAAAGAGAGTGCTACATATACTCTATTAATCAGATTACAAACATATTCTCAGTAAAGACACAAATAGTGTGGGATACAAGGATTTGCCTTAAAGTGTTACTTGCTGTTAGCTGTCCCTCACTGACTCGGGTATTTTCTTGGACTCAGATGGATCAGGCTGTTAGTAGAGAACTCATAACCTGCATGGGGCCATGGCTACACGATGGAGTGGGCATGATCTGAAGATACAGTTGGGGAGTCTAGCATGAGGGCAGGTGATAATGACCTAAAAAAATTTGGTTTTGCTATCAACTAAGTGACGGTGATTAGTAGGGTATAAGAAAAGAGGAAAATTCTAGAGGTTTCCACAAATGTCTCAGTTCCTTACTTAGGCTTCAGGGTCTTCAGAGATAGTGTCCAGATTTGGTTTTTGGCTGTTTCACTAATTCTTGTGGAACTGGGTAAAAGTGGTGGTAGGTTGAGTGGGTGGGTGATGCTTCACAGGCCCCTCATTCCATCTGAGCTAAATGTACCAGGAGGGGTCCCCTGAGAAGCCAAGATAGTTCTGCATATGCCAGCTTCCCACAGCTCAACAGGGACTCGACACTTGCACACTGTGCAGCTCTCATCCTTCTGGCACTTGGCAAATCCAAAATTCCTAGATAGCATGGTTTAGGGTAGCAATCTGGAAGGTGGGGAGGATCGGGGGCCCTTTCTTGAGGCTGCTTTGCCTAGCAAGCATAAAATTTTTACTTAGCTTGAATGCTTATTTTGGCATATTTTGGAGATGAGCAGATGGAGATAATGGAGGGAGATGCTGAGAGAGCCCCAAGTCATCCGTAGGTATTGCCTGTGGAACCCAGATTTGATGAATGCTGCAAATTCTCTCCTATCTGACTAGGCTGTGTTTGTGGACCCATCTATGCATATACTTTTCAGATTTTCTACTGCTTTATTTTGATCATTTTAATCCTTATGAGCTCATATTCCTTCAGTAAAGTCATCAAATTAAAGAAGGAAAAGGAACCTTGGAGGCCCATGCTGAATTTCCCTAAAGACAGGCCAATGGGCACTGATCCAGCCTCTGTTGTGTCCTTCCTGTGATGAGGACATGCTGTCAGAGGACTCAGTCCATGGTAATTAGAGCCTCTGATTGTCGCATAATCATTTCCCTATGCTGGGCTAAACATTTCAACCTTTATCTTCCACAATATTGGTCCTTATTTTGATTCCTTAAACCATACAGATATCTTGTTTCTTGTTCTCATGTGAGGGTGCTCCAAATACATGAGCCAGTCACCATATAGGGCCGGAATTTCAGAATTTGAGGGTGTAATGGGAAGAATTGTATTTCCTTAAGATTTGTAACTTTGTCTTAATCCCAATAGTTCAGAACATGACTGTATTGGAAATAGACTCTTTAAAGAGGTAATAAGTTAAAATGAGAATATTAAGGAGGGCACCAATCCAATATGGCTGGTGTCCTTGGAAGAAGAGGAAATCAGGACACAGAGACACATAGAGGGAAAACCATGTGAAGTCACAGGGTCAAGACAGACTCTACAAGTCAAGGAGAAAGGCCCCAGAAGAAACCAACCCTGCCGACATCTTGTCTCGGATTTCAAGCCTCCAGAACTGCAAGAAAATAAATGCCTGTTGTCAAAGACACCTAGTCTGTGGTACTACAGCCCAGGTAGACTAATTATAGCAGCTCAAGTAGACTAATTCAGGAGTCAAATATAGATGGGGTTGGAGCCAAGGTGATGGGTAGGATCATCTAGGCAATTGCGTGGGATGAGAGGGTAAGAGAGCCTATGGGAAATAGGCCTACTTTTGAGAATAGGCATGAGAGTAGGGTCCAGAAGCAATCCTGAGAGAAGAATCAAGAGAGAGTGGAGTTAAGGAAGACCAGGGAAAAGAGAGTTCTCTGCTTCTTTTATGTTAGGGTCTAAATTCTTTAACTTTGCTTCCATTTTTGTCAAAGTTGTCTTCAGCATCGGAACTCTCTTCTTTCTTTGCCCTCATGCACAAGGGTAAGATGTGGATTTTAAATCGGAAAAGCAGTCATCACAACATTCAGAGGTAGAGTGAAAGGGTTAATATTAGTGTTATTGAATTGGGGGTCAGTCTCAGAACTTGCTTGGTGAATTTTTGAAAGTGTACATTTCTTTGGCACCACACTATGAAATTAGATTTCAGTAGAAATTGGTGGTGGAGGTACTACCACATACTTTGAAAAGCAGGAAACAAAGAAATAAAACCACACGTAAGTCCCCAGGTGTTCCTGATATGCACACTGAGCTACATGAATCCGGATGAAAAAAAAAATTTTTTTTTTCCTGCATGCCTGGAAATGATGCCAGACATAGATTTCAAACTTTGCAGAAAACTGGGATTTCTCTCTTTTTGGGAGATTGTGTTACTAATCCAGTAGACACAGTCTAAGTTTCCTATTCCTATTACCTTATTACTCTTTAATATAATATTGAAGGTGAGGGCACCTGGGTGGCTTGGTCGGTTAAGTGTCTGCCTTTGGCCCAGGTCATGTTCCCCGAGTCCTGGGATCGAGCCCCATGTGAAGCTCCCTGGTCAGCAGGGAGTCTGCTTCTCCCTTTGCCTCTGCTCATGCTCTCTCTCTTGTTCACTCTTTCTCTCAAATAAATAAATAAAATCTGAAAAAAAATAATAATATTGAAAGTGGTAGTTGTCCTGGTAGCCTTGTGGGTGTTTATGCTCCACCTCCCAGCAATGGCCTCCCATGGCCAAGGGGCACTGTTCTTTGCCCAGAGTTCAGGATCTCAGGCTGAAACAGGCTTATGAAAGCTTACAAGTCAATCATAGTGACCATCCCATTATTCTTTGTGACTTGGGAGAATACCCCTGTCTTCTCAAATGCTCTATCTGTTGAGAATTAGGAACCACCTCTACGTAATAAAGAACTACTGCTCATTGGAAAGTATACTCTGCCTTCTTGTGGAAGAAATCTTGTGCCATTGAACTTGATAAAAGTCATCATTTTCACAAGCTCAAATAAAACAAGTCTTATCTGTCCCCCCTCCCACTGCTAAAGGTTCATGTATGTAGAGTATACCAAACTGGAAGGAAAGCATCGTAGGCTTTAGGTTAAAACAAATCAGGGCTAACGAGGGTAGTCAATTTGTTATAAAAACAGTGAATCGTGCAACTTTTAAACTTAGATGTTCTAAAGAAATTCTATCATGCTCTTTATTCATTTCTGGACAATTGTTTAACCACTGCTTCTTCTTTCTTTGTCGGAAGGCGGGAAGGCAATAGGGTCTTGAGAAAAACCAGAACAGCCAGACTCTGTTCATTTACATCAGGTAATCAGGTATCAGGTGTTAGGTTAATTAGAATTAATTAGTATTAGGTTCTGAGTAGTTGGGTAGATACAGATCTCATGTGCTCTACCTAAAACATTATAGTAGGAAGTTGTGTGTGTGGTGGGCAGTGAGGGAGGGAGGGCCCTGTCCTGAAACTGACCAGGTGTACCTGATCAGAACTGACTTGACTGGTCCCCCTCTACTTTAGGGATGCTGAGAATACAGTTCCCTCTCCAAAGTATATTTCACCCAGGTGTCATGGTGTCTGACATTCCACCTCTAAAGATTCATTCCTTTGGCTTTTTCCCCTTCCTTTCAAATGGAAATTCTCTTGGTTTGTACAAAACACAAAACTAATTCATGTAGGCAAACACACCAAGGTCGTTATCAACTTTGTTTTCCAATGGCTAGAAGGGACTAGCAGAACTGAAAGAACATTGGAGGTTGATCAATAGAAATGATGGAGAGGTTCGCTAAGGAGGTCTGGGAAAAGCAAGGAGAGAAGAGGGCAGGGCAGACAGACACACACTTTGCCCACTTGGGAATTTCGAATGGGGCTGCATCTGCCCACTCAGAACTACTTCAAAGCGAAACCCGACACACGATGTACCTTCGAGCATTGCTTTAATCTCTTGCACTATTTCCAGAGTTGCACTGGCCAGGACTCCTGGAATAGAATCAGGGCTAACCAGGGTAAGTCAACTATAGTGTTAGCTCTGCAACTATAGTGTGAGCTGTAAATCATGACACTTATTTGGACACAGAGCCTAGATCATTAATGTTTGAGGAGCACCATTCAGAACTCAAATGCCGAGAGCAGAAAATAGTGTCAGTTTTTTATACCACTTCTCCCTTTTTGAGGCAAGGTAGAGAACATGTGTTATGAGGCATTAAAAGATCATTTTGTTTCCATATTCTATTTTCTCCCTTTCACTTAGGAAAAAACCTTTCAGGCCAAAGACCCCTTGAGGTGACCGTGGTCCCTCCATGTTCACTCACTCATCCCTCACTTCTGCCTTTCAATCAACCATGTCTCGGGCAGGAAATGACTCTAGTGACCTCACTTTAGGGAGATAGGAACCTCTCTCATCTTCTCAAACTGCCAAGGTGTGCTACCCACGCCAGGCACTTTGCTTTGACGCAGGAAAGTAACACAGCAGGTCACCGCTCAAGGGTCTTGGCGAAGCTGTTAAGTGCATGGGGAGCCCGAACCACCGCTGTTGGCAGGGAGACTGGGCACTTGAATCTCACCTTCAGAATCTGGCCCTGATCAAATTAAGTTTTGCAGGTGGAGTCCTGGTTTGGGAGAAGGGTACAGAGCCTGGAGTCATGCTGGCATTTCTTCCTCATCCTGCATTTGAGGACACAGAAGGGTGTTCTGGTCACATCCGCCAGTTGCGGCTTCCCCGGACAACTCTAGACTGAGACACCTGACTTGACTCTGTGAGTGAGGGGGAGGCTGTGTTCGCTGAGTGTTTTGGCATCTCGGTTTTCATGTTGCTACATGAACCTTCAGCCCACAGAGCCCTGCTATCTAATCAGGTGCATCAGTCCGTGGTGGAGACGAGAGGGGAGGAACGCCCCTCTGACTCAGACTCTGCACAAACAAAACTCAGCCTTGTTAGCGAAGGCAGGGGAGAGCAGCCTCGGGTGCTCAGATCAGATCTTTCCCCTGCAATCTGCCGGGCGGTGCAAAGGGGGTGAGGTTTTATGGCAAGATAAGCAACGCAAGGGCTCCACTTCGGTATGCTAAATAAAATTAAAATGTCAATATTTACACATGACCTTCAAGGCTCTTACACTCCCGCTTCCTTAGGATTCGGTACAGACTGGGTTTTCTTTAGTCCGTTACCAACAGCTTGGAAATTCAGTTAGAGGACATAACCCAAATGTTCTCCAAATGTTGCTTCCAAATGGTCATCTTTGAGAAGTGCTGTTTGAAAGCGTACACCCTCTCTGCACTGAGAGAGAGAGCTGTCGCTCTGCTCGCCCAAATGCAGGGGAATTATCCAAAGATTAAAACCACCGACGATAAAGACAGTGCTATACAGCGGGCTTTAATTTGTTGGTAAGGAAAGCACAAGAAGCCTTTTTTACATGTTTCTGGAAGCTTCACTATTGTGTATTGCACATTCTGCCCCTGCTTGTGAGCTGACACAAATAAACACGATCATAACGGTTGAAATGTAGTTAGAAACACAATTGAGAACATCTGTATTGTAAGCAGAAATAAATTAGAAATACTGAAATGTTTTGTAGCTGTGAAAACAAAGAAATAAAAAAAATAACCCACAGTACCTGGATTAAGCAGTTATAAATAATGTATAAAGCAAAAATCTCATTACCCCCTGTGTAAACTCCCCCCTAATGAAATATATTTTATGAATGTAGTAACACTGTAATAACCAAAGCATTTGTTTTTCCCCACAAACTTTCCACTTCATAACTGTGAGATTGTTTGGATTTACAAGTTGGGGATGAAACATCCCGAATTTACCGGGTTGGGTTTCTTCCTTGTGACCTTCAGCTCCGGGACTACTTTGTACCTTCACACTCTACCATTTGTCAGAATGCTGCTTTGCACATGGCAAAGGTTCCCCCAAAGACAGTCTCATAAAAATCAACAGAAGTGAACATAAGCCCCCCTGCCCCACAGACTTGGAGGCAAAGCTTTGAGATTGCTGGCTTGCAGAAACCGTGGGGAAGGCAGGTAAATTCTACCTTTGCAGGTCCGCAGCACCTGCCATGGCTCGGGAGCCCATGCCGAGTCCAGGCTGCCCCAGATAGAATTCATCATGGTGCTGATGTCACTCTAAGTAAAGTGACAGCTGTCAGGTTAGTGACCTTTGTCCAAGGGCGCTATGGGGCCATTCCAAGGGTGGCCAGAATGTTCCACTGGGTACCATCCTTAGCATTTTCAGGAATCAGAAGGAAAGCAGTTCTCTGCCCGGTCCTCTCACTCCTGCCTGCTACAACCCTTCCCTGTAAGGTTTCTTGTTCGTTTGTTTTTTAAATCATAAAACCCATGGTCAGGCTCTGGAACATCATAGACCTCTGTAGCACACTGAAGGGTCAAGCGTGACTCTGGAGTCCCCTGATTTATGAAACCTTGTTCTCTTGGGCTAGGCAAGGTGAGCCCCATATCTTTAAGATTCACTAGGTCAAGAATAAAGTGTGTAGAGATGGCTCAGTACATTCTTTGTATGATGGGAGCTACTGTAAGCCTAACTGTCTCCTACCCCAGGTACCTAATGAGTCCTCTAAGTTTCTAATTAATGAATTAATGTATATCCTCTCTGGCTCTCATAATGTCCTTGGAATGTTTCCTAAGTGAATCACAGATATCCATACAAATGACTGTCTGAATCTAGCCTGATGCTTGAGTAGGTACAACTCAGACCTGCATGACTTGTACCCAAGTTCTATTTTTGCCCATTGGGATGGCAGTGGGGCCAGTGGCTAAGCAGAATGACCCTATTAGATTCCCTTCTAGGATGATGACATTCATGGACTCATTTTTGGAGTCAGAGTCAAAAACTTGAAATTTCCCCTCATTTTGGTAGGCAGCTATGGCAGAGTGAAGGAAATTATTGTATGATGAATCAAAAGCCTTGCTCCTATGTCTTGTCTTCCCTCTCACTACCTGAGTGATGTTGGATTGGTCCATTTTCAAGCCTCAGTTATCTTGTAAGTGGGGATAACACTAACTTGTACTTCTTTTATGGGGACTCAATAAGGTAATGCAAAAAAAAGACCTTACATAGTCTAAAGTATTGTTGAGTGGTATCATTTGGTTATGGAGTGGTGTTATCTATGTGTCTTAGTCGGTTTGAGCTGCTATAGCAAAATACCAGAGGCTTCCAGGTGGTCGAAGCATGGAAGGTTGGTGTCTGGAGCTTCTCTCTTAAGGGCACTAATTCTGTTCCTGGGATCTCTGCCCTCTTGACCTAATCAGTTCTCAAAGGCCACACCACCTAATACCATCATCTTATAGATTAGGAAATCCGCATATGAATTTTGGGGGGACACAAGCATTTAGACCATAACATCATTATTAAAGAGAAATGTTCGTTCTACCTACAATACAATACAGTTCGAGGATCAAATTCAATCCAATCTGTGCAGAGCGTTTGCACAGTGTAAAAAGCTACACAGTGCAAAGGAATCACTATATTGCAAATGGAACGTAGGTCAGCTGGATTTCCTGTGGTCACCCGTTCCGTGTCCACGTTTGCCCGAGCAGCACAGTCTTGTAGACCAAAAACGGGGTGCAGAGGCTGGACATATTGGAGCTAGCATTACCTCTGTCCAAGTCTTTCTATCATGAGCCCCTCCATTAATTGTTTAGGATCTTTGTTTCATTTCTTTTACTTTGAACATGAGAAGAAAACAGTCACCTCCTAATCAAGTTGTTGGGGAAACATAATTGAAATGAGTTCCAAAGACAGAGTTATGTGAAGGACATAAATTGGGCATGAACTCTTCCAGCAATGACTAGGCACATCTCCACATACCCCTAGGACCTCAAGCTGATAATGTAACAACAAGATCCTTCTGAATCAGGACAAGGTGATGGTTCTGCTCGTGTGACAATCTAGGTCTCCGAGTCTGGTTAAGTGGGCAGGGTGTAAAGAGCAGATTGCGTTTTCAAAAGAAAGGTTAAGCTTGACTGTTTTGGACAGGAGGTGGCTAGATGCATTTTTCAAAAGTCCTTGAATTTACCTGATGAGTTTTGTGTCCTTGTGATGGTTGTAGGCCATTCCAGGTTATGAATAAATTTAGCAACACAAAAGAGGTCATTGAAAAATCTCTCTCGCTCAGATGCTCCATTTCCTCTGAAGCCCCTTCCAGCTTTCTCCTCTTCTTCTCTAATTTGGCAATCTTCCAGGCTGTGCTTCTGATCACTGTGAGCTTAAGATAAGTGGTATGTGGTTTTAGAAATGTTTTGAAACTTTTATAGGGGAGTTGTAGAAAGGTGGAGGTTTCTGGGAAACCCTGAATAGAAGTCAATTTTTATTTATTTATTTATTTATTTATTTAGTTAGTTAGTTATGGCTGTCAAACAACCTATCATTTTGAACTAATGTAAGACTTAAGAAATGTTGAAAAAAATACTATAACTATTATGTGTTCCTTCCTATCTCTCACTCTGCTTCCACTTATGTTCACAAGTCTCATCACCACATTATAAGGATGAAGAATAGGAAATTAACATTGGTACAATATTATTAAGTAAACTACAGACCTGATTACAAATTCACTAATTTTTCTGCAAATATCATCTTTTGGTTCTGGGATCCAGTCCAAGACCCCACATTGCATCCTACCTTCAATCTGTGACAGGTCCTCTGTCTTTGCTTGTCCTTTATAATTTTGGCACTTTTCGAGGAGTAATGATCAATAATTTTGTGGAATACCCTTTAATTTAGATCTGTCTAATAATGCTTTTTCACAAATGCAGTTTAGGCAAGCATACCACCGAAATGATACTATGTCTCTTTTCCACACATTAGATCGAGAGATGATAATGCAGTATGTCTCATTTCTGCTGGTCTTTACCTTGATCCCTTGGTTAGGCTGGCGTCTCTTGGTTTCTCCACTATGAAGTTACTATCTTTCCTTTTGTATTGGTAAGTATTTTGAGGGAGATGCTTCGAGTTTATGCAATTCTATTTATTTGTGTTAAAATTCTTTTGCAGGGGCACTTGGGTGTTTCAGTGGCTTAAAGCCTCTGCCTTTGGCTCAGGTTGTGATCCGAGGACCCTGGGATGGAGCCCCGCATCTGGCTCTCTGCTCAGTAGGGAGCCTGCTTCCCCCTCTCTTTCTGCCTGCCTTTCTGCCTACTTGTGATCTTCTCTGTCAAATAAATAAATAAAATCTAAAAAAAAACCCCCAAAAAACAAAAAACCAAAACTTCTTTTGCATAAAGGGTCACAAAGGATCACATACTCTTAGATACTCTTTGGAGTATTGAAGAACAAAGATCCAACTAAGTAAATTTAAAGCTCTAACTGGCTTGGTTCAACAATTCAGGAACCAGGCAGCATCCCAGCTAGCGAGTAGAAAGGAGCTCCCAGGAATTGTACAAACTGGAAGAAGGTTTTTATAGGAAGAAGGAGGGTGATTCAAGGAAGTTAAAAGTGGATTATTTCAGGCAAGGTTACTTTCCGAAAGGCAGGAGGTCCTATCACGAGATTATCTCCCTAGCACAGATCAGGGAAATTCCAGAGTGATTGGTTTAAAATTCCACTCCTGGGAGAGGTTGAAACTGCAATTAGGTTTGTTAACCTCAAAATTAAAACTGCCGGTTGTTCTACCAACGAAAATGGGTTTATTTGGGAATAGCAGAGGATTGTGATGGAGGACAAGCAAGCTACGGCAAAACCACAGGCAATAAAAGAAAGGAGCATCATTTTATAAAGAAGAAGGAGGAAGCTGGGAGTTGTTTTGAATAGAAGTCCATTGGAGAGAAGCAAGTATTAAGGGTGATGACAGTTTCTCATTGGCCAGTTTCCTGTAAAAGATGCAATGCTCACCTTTTCCTACTGAGGCCCATTACTGACAATTCTTCCTGTAATTGACATTTGAATGGTATGGTTCCCCCTTCTTGCCTCCCCTTCTAGCATCCTGAACCCACTTTAGTGAATTCTCCTTTAGTAATTTTCACAGGTTCCGTATGAAGTCTTGGTGGTGCTTAGCAAAAGTGACTCTATTTTGGGTCTGTTATTTCTTTTAAACAGGGGTTTTACCTTTTTTCACTTAATAATGAATGCCAAGGTTTCCCATTCTTTTATATAGTTGTATAGTACTCCATTGTGTGGATCTACCAATTTATTCAGGCACTCTCCTACATATGGGCATTTAAGTGCTTTGGAATTATAAACAATGCCTCAGTGAAAACGTTTGTGCATGTGTATTCTCATATTATTGGAGATATATCCTCTAGAGGTGGACTTGCTAGGTCAAAAATAAAATGTATATACAATGAAATATGTATGCAATGCCCCTGCAGGGAGTTTGTACAAATTTGCATTCCCACTGGGAATGTATGCAAGTGCCTGCTTCCCTGTAGCTTTACCAAGGAGTTTTATGCATAGAAAGTACTCTGATGTTTTGGGGCGCCTGGGCGGCTCAGCGGGTTAAAGCCTCTGCCTTCGGCTCAGGTCATGATCCCCGAGTTCTGGGATCGAGCCCCGCATCGGGCTCTCTGCTCAGCGGGGAGCCTGCTTCCTGCTCTCTTTCTCTCTCTCTCTGCCTGCCTCTCCGCCTACTTGTGATTTCTGTCAAATAAATAAATAAAATCTTTAAAAAAAAAAAAAAAGAAAGAAAGTACTCTGGTGTTTTTAGAGTTTTGCCAGTTTGATAGGTGAGAAATGGGTTTCTCTCTTTAGAAGTGAGTTTAAACATTTCCTCATATGTTTGAGGGCCAATTTTAATCTCTCCTTTTTCAGTGAATTATCTGTTTATGTTTCTTCCTCATTTTTCTGTCTGGGTTTATTCCTTTGTCCCTTAATTTTTAAGATTTCTTTATATATGGGGAATACAACCCTTTTTCTCTAGTATATGTTAAAGTATCTTCTCCCCATGTGTCTGTTGTCCTTTTACTTTGTTTACAGTATTTTTGTCATGCAAAATATTTAATTTGTATGCAGTCAAATTTACCAATTTTTATTATTTCTGGATTTTATATTATAGTTAGAAAGCCTTTTTCTTACACAAGTTTAAAGAATAATTTGGCTATGTTTTTCTCTGTACTGTGTGGTTTCAGTTTTTACATTTAGATTACTAATCTACTTGGAGTTTACTCTACTATATGATGTGAGATATGGATTTAATTTTATCTTTTTCCAAATGACTACCTGGTTGTTCCAGAACTATTTATTAAAAAGTTCATCTTTACCCTAGGGATTTGAGATGCCACTTTTCCCATATATTAAATTTCCATTCGTATTTGGGTCTAATTCTAGACTATTCTGTTCCCTTAGTCTGTTTGTCTATTTTTCTATTTATGGTCACTGCACCACACTGTTTTAATTATCAAGGTTTTATAGAATGTTTTATTTTCTGGTACCACACACATTTTTTTCTTTTTCAGTGGTTTTCTACGAATCTTGCTTTCTTTTCCCCCATATGAAATTTAGTAGCAAATTGTTCATAAGTTCTGGAGTTTTACTTGTTGGTATTTTATTGTAATTGTAGAAAATTTATAAATTAACTTAGGGAGAACTGATATTTTCATAATGCTATATAATCCTATCCAAGAACATGGGATGTCTTTCCATTTACTCAGAACTTTATTAGTATCTTTTAGGAGTGCTTAAAAATTTTTTTTTAAACAAGCTTGCACATTTCTTTTTGAATTTCTTTGTAAGTATATAAATGTTTACTACATTTTGAGGCTGTTGTAAATGGGATTGTCTGTCATTATATCCCCTGTTTATTGTTTGTTTGTATAAAGTCTATTGATTTTTATGTGTTAATTTTATATTCTGTTACTTAATAAGTTCTTTTCTTGTTTAAGTTAGTTTTAGTATGATTACCTGGAGTTTTCCAGGTATATTGCCATATCTGCAAATAATGTTGTTTTTTTTCTTTAATCATTCTTATGCCCCCAACTGTTTCTCTTGTCCAATTAGCATTGGCTAATTCAGTGGCAGCAGACATGGTGGACATTTGTATCTTGTTATTATTGATCCTAATGGAAACGGCTAGAATATTTCTCTATTAAATAAGATACTGCCTTTAGAACTAACCATCATGTTGAGAAAGTGTGCATTAATTCTATGTACTGGAGTAGTTTTACCATGAGTGTATGTTAAATGTCAGTTGCTTTCTCAGTGTCTATGGAAATAGTTAAATACTTGCCCCTTAGGTCTTACTGCTATATGTAGTGAGCTGAATAATGGCCATTAGGCCTCGAACCCACAGAATCTGTAAATGTTGGTGTCACTAGGTAGACCTCAAGACCCGACCAACCTCTGTCATCCACCTGCTTGTACTCACTGGCCTTTGTTTCACATTTTCCCTTAAGCTCTTATTTCCAGCTTATCTCTTAACTCAGGGAAGCGGAAAGTGAAACCACCCCTCCAGTGATAGAGACGCCCCTGACAAGACCTCCAGCCAGCCCAGAGCACCCAGACCAGTTTGGATGTAACCCCTGAATCGAGCCTGAACAGGTGTACCGTGGAGTGACCCCCCAGAATGAAGGACAACTTCCTTTACTTCATTATCATACTAAAATCTCCACCCAAGGAGGAGGATAAGCCTCATTTACATAACACACAGTGTGTGAGAGGCGTGTTTCCCCGAAGGTTCCTGTGTAACCTCTACCTTATGATGACAGGGTTTCCCGTTCTAGATATTCAGCCCAACCCTAAATAAAAGGCACCCATCCACCCTTGCGTGGGAAGTCATGGCTTTGGAAGCAGCTCCCATGATTTCTGTATTTGCTGCAAATAAGGTATGCTTAGTGCCACAACTCATCCTGGCACGGTTTCTGACGCACCAAGGAACAAACTCACATTGCTTTGGTTACATTATATTCTATAATAAAGTTTTTGCAGGTGTTATTAAGACTCTTCATATGAGGAGATTATCTTAGAGATATTATATTCAGTCCTGGGTTATCCAAGTGGGCTCTGATGGCATTAAACATATAAGAGAGAGGTACAGTGGGATTAGACACATTCACGGAGGAGAAGGTGACGTAAAGATAAGAAGACGGATTGCAGTGATGCCACAAGCCAAGGAATTCTGGTGGCCACCAGAAGCCGGAGGAAGCTAGGAACAGATTCTCTGAGAGCCTGTAGGAGGACTGTGACCCTCCCAACACTCTGATTTCAGACATTTCACCTCCAGTTTAAATTCCTGTTGGAAGCCGTAGCGTTTGTGAATATTTCTAAGACTGGCCATAGGAAACAGATGGAGATTTTGGTACTGGGAAGTGAGGTGTGGATCTAACAATTTCCCAAAAATGTGGAAGTGGCTTTAAAGTTGGATAATGGCTAGAGGCTAGAAGAATTTTGACCTACATGATAGGAAAAACCTCGGTTGCCTTAAACCGAATGTTAGTAGAAATACGGATGCTAAAAGTGCTTTTGGTGATGATCCAGAAGGAAATGAGGAGTCTGTTATTATATACTGGGAGAGAGATCCTTTTTGTCATATCATGGTAGAAAAGTTAGCTGAATTGTGTCCTACAGTTGTACATAAAGCAGAATTTGTAAGTAATGAAACTGGATATTTAGCTAAGGAAATTTTCAAGTGACATACTGAAGGTGCAGTCTGGTCCCTTCTTGTGGCTCAGAGTAAAATGATGGAGGAAAGAAAGAAATTGAGAAAAGAATTGTCAAGCAAAAAAGGAATTAGCACTTGATTTGGGAAATTCATAGCCTATCTAGATTGCAAAGGACACCCAAATGAGAGCATTTGGGAATTTAGGAGATTAAGAGTGTTTGCTCTGGAGAGAAGGCCAAAGGTGTGGCAGGACAACCTCTGGTAAGTGTCGAAGAGATGTCAGGGTGTTGGATCATGTTTGCTAATACAGATGGTTCCCCCACGTAGGATGGTTCGACTTGCAATTTTTCAACTTTATGGTGCCAAATGGTATGCATCCAGAGGAATTGCACTTTGAGTTTAGGTCTTTCTCTGGCCTAGAGATACACTGTACCATCCTCTCTTGTGATGCTGGGCAGAGGCAAGGAGCCACAGCTTCCAGTCAGCCATTCAATCAAGTTGTACACAGCTGATACACTGACCGTGGTGTACCCACACAACCATTCTGTTTTTTACTTTCAATACAGTATTCAACACATTCCATCAGATTTTCAGCACTTTATTATAGAATGGACTTTAGGGGAGATGATTTTGCCCAAATGTAGGCTGACAGAAATGATCTGAGCACATTTAAGGTGGACTAGGCTAAACTTTGATACTCAGTAGGTTAAGTGTATTAAAAGTGTTTTTGACTTCTGGTATTTTCAACCTATGATGGTTTTATCCGATGTAACCCCATCAAAAGTTGAGGAAGATCTGTATTTTGTTTAGAATTTTTGCATTGATATTCGTGAATGTTGAGCTTTGAGGGTTTATTTCTTTGTATTGTCTTTATTTGTTTAGATAGGAGTATTTGTACCATAAAAAAGATGAAAAGTCTTCTTTCATTTTCAGTGTTCCAAAGCAATTTATAGAGCATTGGTACAAGCTACTATTTGAAGGTTTGGTACAATGCCTTGTATAATCAACTGTGCCTGGTGACTTTTTTGTGAGGGGCGCTCCTTAATAACTGCACTTCTTATATGGAAATTGCTCTGTTTAAGCTTTCTAACCCTAATGAGATCAATATATATTTCCCTGGGAAGTCACCCATTTCATCTAGGTTTTTGAATTTATTTGCACAGAATATTTGTAAGTAAGTCTCTTATGGTTTAAAAAAATTGTTTCTGTGGTTATTTCCCTCTTTTCATTTCATTTCTTTTTTTTCCTTGTATTTTTGTACATTTTCCCTTTTAAGGGGGATTAAGTTAGCTAATAGTTTATGTGTTCTTAACATTTTTTCCTCCCAGATCAGGATTTTGATCCTTTACCACCCACTGAATACCTACGTGGCAATGCAGGCATATCCACTTTTCTACCACTTCTGTTTTTTAGTTGCAATATTTTTACTTTGTCACAGTACAAAGCTTTATGGTAGCCTTTCACTCCCACTCCTACCCTTCACTTTAGTATCATATGCACATTTATATGTTTTAAAAAGCTCTGTATCAGTCTTTTTATTGAAGTTCTCCCAGGCATGATTTGGTTGGAAAAAGCTCATTCTTTAGTAGATTCTTCGAGGACAGTTCATAGGTCCAGCATTCCATAAATTCCTGTATGTTGAAAATTATTTAATATATTAGATGTATCCTAATGTTAATTGATGTAGTCAAGGACTTCTTGACTGTATATAAAATATTTTTTTCATAATTTCTCTCCTTGAACTCTTAAACAATGTTACTCCGTCATTGCCTTCTTTGTACATTGGTTTCTTTTTTTTTTCATTTATTTATTTTCAGCATAACAGTATTCATTATTTTTTCACCACACCCAGTGCTCCATGCAATCTATACCCTCCATAATACCCACCACCTGGTACCCCGACCTCCCACCCCCCTGCCACTTCAAACCCCTCAGATTGTTTTTCAGAGTTCATAGTCTCTCATGATTCACCTCCCCTTCCATTTTACCCCAACCCCCTTCTCCTCTCTAACTCCCCATGTCCTCCATGCTTTTTGTTATGCTCCACAAATAAGTGAAACCATATGATAATTGACTGTCTCTGCTTGACTTATTTCACTCAGCATAATCTCTTCCAGTCCCATCCATGTTGCTACAAAAGTTGGGTATTCGTCCTTTCTGATGGAGGCATAATACTCCATAGTGTATATGGACCACATCTTCCTTATCCATTCATCCATTGAAGGGTATCTTGGTTCTTTCCACAGTTTGGCGACCGTGGCCATTGCTGCTATGAACATCGGGGTACAGATGGCCCTTCTTTTCACTACATCTGTATCTTTGGGGTACATTGGTTTCAAAACCTGAGGCCAGTTGGGGCACCTGGCTCAGTTGGTTAAGTGTCCGACTCTTGATTTTGGCTCAGGTCATGATCTCAGTCCTGCCTTGGGCTCTGTGCTCAGTGAGGAGTCTGAGGATTTTCTCTATCCTTCTGCCCTTCCCTGCCATGCTCTCTCAAATAAATAAATAAATCTTAAAAAAAAAATTTTTTAAATAAAATAAATAAAAACTTTTATAATTTTATCAATAAAATCAAACTCTTTTACCATTGTTAATTTTGCAGAAAAAAAGTGTTTGCAAAAATTATTTGTTCTTTTTGCCTGGAGGTCTTGAAGATTATATCTTTGTCTTTGAGATCTAATTCTTTTACTAGAATTTGAGTCTGTTTTGATCATTCTGGGTTAATTTTCCCACGCACCTAGTAAGTCTTTCCAAGGTGGGGAGTCAGGTCTTTTTCTCTCTGGAAAAATTTCTTGGATTATCATTTTAAGCAGTTGTATTTCATTTGTTTGCTCTTTTTGTTCTTTAGGGACTCCAATAATACAAATATTATTCCTTCTTTGCCTGTTTTCTATTGCCACTATTTTTCTTTGATCCATTTTATAACTTCCTTTGTGTCAGTCTCATGCTCTTTGATGTTTTCCTCCCATTCCTGATGCCCCTTATTAAATTTTCATTTGAGTCTCTTCTTTGGACCTTTTGTAATTTCTTCTTTACTTCTGAGATAATACCATCTTTTTTCTTCCATGTTTTTCCCCTTGAGTTCAATCAACTATTTTTTAAATTTCTCTCTGCCTTTTTTTTAATTCTTTTGTCCATTTCTGTTCTCAGTGTTTGAATTTCTAATTTGAAGTGGTTTTTCATATCCTCAAATGCTTGTTAGGATATATTTAATTCGGTATTGAGTGTAAACTTAAAGTTTCCTTCTGCTTCATGTTTTTTTGGGGAGAGGTTGGCTTTTCCTCGGTTGATTTGTGTGAAAATTCATTCTGCAATAGTCCTTTTTGGAGTTTATTGTTCTGTCTTTCATTTTCACGATAATGGGATGTTTTTCATGGTTCCTAGTTAAATGATACTCTTTACTGTTGGTCTAGTAAAATTCGGGTACTTTAGCAGGTTTTTGTTTGCTTTGGTGCGAGGGGAGGGATTATAAGTCCACTAAGTTCGTTGATCTTTTTAATTTTTTTTCTTGCAGGACCCTACATATTTCTTCTTTCTGCTTCACTACCTAAATTGCTAAAAGACACTTCTTCTTTTTTCTTCTTCCTTTTCTCCTCCTCCTCCTCCTTCTTCTTCCTCTTCTTCTTCTTTTTCTCATGAAGCTATGTGTTTGAGACAGTCCCTTTAAATCACACTTGCTCATTTCAGCTGTGTCTATCCCTTTAAATTGTGTGTCTGGCCCTTTCAGTAGCTGTCTATCTTTTTAAAAGGCACATACTTTGAAATCCCCTTCCTAAAGTCCTGCTCTATTTAATCTTTCTGTGCACTCTCCAACTTTCCCTAAGGTCCTCTTGCCTGTGTCCCTCCTCCAGATTCCTAGCAGTTTTTATTGGTCTACTTTTGCTTATAGCCAAGCTCTCTGGTGGGAAAAGAAAGGGGCAGAAGGGCATTGGATTTGTTTCTTTTTCTCTCCTTACTCGCAATTTTTTTTTTTTTTTTAGTACTTTTAGCACTCAGCATTTTCTTCAAGTAGAATGGAGAGTGTGATTTTGCATAGAGATTTCATAGTTCTGAATTTATTTTGTATTGTTCAGTGGAGGAAAGTGTTGGGAGGTTCTTTGCTATGCAGCTGTCATTGTCTTCAGCTACTTAAAAGTCCCCCAAGAATGCATGTTTGCACGTTAAAAGAGTAAACTCATCCTTGTCCGGGTTTTTACTTACCACCTATACCACTGATGACTCCCATCTTTAGATTTTGAACCTAGACTTTTTCTTAAATTTTGTGTTCATATATGCAACTATAATCCTACAACCTCAAATTCACCTCAAAACTCAATGATTTCTTTCCCCCCAATATTGATCTCATCTCCTCATGCACATGCACACACACATCCTGTTTCTTGTTGAAAAGTAGCATTCTCCATTTGGAGACTCAAGCCAGAAATGCTGGAGTCATCTGGAATCCTCTAGCTCTCTTGCCTATGTATCCCACTGGTACTTAATAAATGGCCATTGGATAAATCCTCACAATTTCTGGAAGAAGATGAAAAAGAAACCCTTCTATTCCTGCTTAAGCCTGGGTAGGGTACCTTTGCCACTCAGGTGTAGATCTTGCTAGTGGTGGGAATAACAGCACAGAATGCTTATAATTTAATAAAAAGTTTATAGACATTGTAAACTTCTTATTAGAGTCCAAGATCTTGGAGGCAGGGACAATGTCTCATTCATCTGAGAATCTTTTACAGTACTTTGCAGAAAGCTTAATAAAGGTCATTAGGGATATTTTAAATAAATGAATGATAAAATGAATGGATGACCATTATATCATCTGTGATAATAGCACACAGTTCCTAAAGCAAAGAAATATGGTCTGAAAGATCACTCAACTCAAGCAAGTCAACTTAAAATCCCCCAAGCATTAAAGATGATACAAAAATGAATAACACAGACACTCAGGAATGTGGGCAAACTCAAATCTAAAGGAGGTCTCTGACCCATTCTTTGTTTTTGTTTTTGTTTAAGATTGTATTTATTTATTTGACAGAGAGAGAGGGAACTCAGGGGGAATGGGAGAGGAGGAAGCAGGCTTCCCACTAAACAGGGAGCCCAATGTGGGGCTCGATCCCAGGACCCCAGGATCATGACCTGAGCCTAAGACAGATGCTTAATGACTGAGCCACCAGGTGCCCCCTGACCCACTCTTTGTGTATGCCTTTGGCATCTGGCGAAGCCTATGGACCCTTCTCAGAATAATAATTTAATTTGCATAACATAACATAGAATTGTAAAAGAAACCAATTACATAAATATAATTACTGAGTATTAAAAAAAGCACACAAATGTGTGATATAGTAATATATGTGCTTCCTTATTAATACATTAAATAACGATATCTATCAGCCAGACCAATAGCTATCGTATTTTTAAGTATAGGTGAATATAAGTAATTTTTTAGCTTATCTTCAACCATTATAATGTGATATGAAAACATCTGAGATTTCTGGGATTCCCTGGGTGGCTCAGGCAGTTAAGCAACCGACTCTTGATTTCGGCTCAGGTCATGATCTCAGGATTGTGAGATCGAGCCCCATGTCAGGCTCTGGGCTCAGTGGGGCATCTTCTTGAGATTCTCTCTCCCCCTCCCCTCCACTCCCTCCCCCCTCCTCCATCCATCCTCTCTCTAAAATAAAATAATGAATATTAAAACAAAAAACAAACAAACAAACAAAATCTGTGATTTCTATTGGTGATGCAGTTCAGGCACTGCTAATACCACAGTTGTTTCTTGCCTATATTCGTAATTGACTAAAATACTAAATTTTAGTTAGATGTTAGTACAAGGAAGGATGCAATTTTTTCCCATCCGCATTCACAGCTTTCTGAATTCTAGACACACACCTGCATCCATGAACTGCAGGTTACAAACCCCTGGTTTAGAAGGAACAGGGGCCACTCAGCTCTGACTTGAGGCATGCAGAACCGGGAGCCCCGTGGTCTGTGGGGGCTCAGTTTTTCATGACCTCTGACCCAAGCCCCAATGAAATTATGGACCCAGCATCCATGTTCCCTCAATAAGAGTTGCCCTCATGGGGAGAAAAGGGAAAAGATTGGAATATGACAAAAAGATTCTGCCTCTTTGAGAGGCAGAAAGGTCTGTTTTGCCTAAGACAAAGTAGACCTGCATTTTACAGAGTTCAAGATGATAACCCTGAACTGTTCTTTGCAAATGGCAGTCTGAGGGCTCTCTCGTGGCTCTCTCATGGCTCCTCGTGGCTCTCTCGTGGCTCTCTGGGCCATGTCAGAGGGGAGTGGGAAAAATAGTGGGACCTGGAAAACAAATTCTCCAACTTGTAGATAATAAACGAAAATGGTAGGGACTTCCCACTGGCTGATAGAAAGAAAATGTCACAAACACGAAAACATAATAAAGCTGGGTTTGAGTCCTTGGTGCCTTCCCTTCATGATTAATGATTGGTCTCAAATAGGATGGGTAAGGGAAAGTGAAGTTCTTCTTGAAGTAGCTTTAAAAATGCCACAGCTTAAAAAAATTATTGTAACATCAATTTAAGAAAAAAAAAAAAACCTCTGCTAAAATGTAAAGGTCAAGAAAGATTTGGGTGTTTTTAAATGCTGTCTTGAAGAAATTCTTATAAAGGTTAAGATGTCATGTAGTTTCAGAGTTATGGGCATAGGAAGGGGAGGGGGGGGGTTGAACCAAGGCAGCGCTACCTCCGGGCCCTTGGTGACTGTGACCCACAGTGACAGTGGGGAGCAGGTGACTGGCAGATCAGTGTGTCACCCTGTCAGTGGTGAGAAGCAGGTAGTGCTCTCTTAGAACCTGGAAGCTGGGGGAGCATTTCCCTTCCAGAGCTCTGTTCTGACTACATTGCAATCCTGAAGGGGATCAGCCCCAAACCCCAAGCAGTGGTACTCAAAACAGCAGTTACAGCCCCCAAGGTGAGGGGAGTCTGAGCTCCTGCTGTCTCTCTCGCCCTCTCTCCCTCTGCCCTGAACTCCTGAATCCTCCAGCGGGAAGTTTCCACAGAGGGCTTGGCTGGGTTTTAGATTTATGGGGTCTGGCAGAGTCCCCTGACATCCACGGATAGAGTGTTCCATGAACACGGCAGAGGTTTCCATGACTTCACATCTAAGTGGTCTGGGAATAGCTGTCCATGTGGTCTCAGGTGCTCGAGTCATGAGCTAACAGACCCCTAAGGGACGTCTCCTGGTCATGGCAGGCCTACAGGAAAGCAGAAGAGAGTGCCTGTACACTGGGGCATTGGAGCCAGACCACACCTCAGGAACTGGGGGTCCAGGGAGGGACACCTCGTCTTTGGAGACCAGTGGTTCTCAATCCTAACAATGTAATACCCAAATCACCTGGAAGTTATGCAATTGTACTTCTCAATGTGGTTTGTGAGCTGCTTTGATAGTACTTAGAAATGCAGACTCTCAGACCTCACTTAGACTTACTGAACTGAAAGCTGCATTTTAAGAAGATGCCTCAGTGATGCCACTAAGAAAAGCTGCTGGCTTGAGACATAGCTTTTGCATAAGTGTGTGTTCACACGGAGGTCAGCTCCACCCCTGGGAATCTGTTGAGGGATAAGACTAGGCCACAGCCCTCTGAGGAAAAGGGTAGAAAATACCATTGCAGAGAGTTCTAATCCGTCTTGCCAACATCTATGAAAAGAAACAAGCTTGACATTACCCCCTCACTGTGGGCAATTATCTTGGTCAGCTTGGCCTTGATGATGTGTGGGGGCATTTTGAAGTGCAAGCCAAGTCATCTGGCCCCTCACACCACCTCTTCCACACAGGGTTCTGAGGCACATTAATTGATCTTACGAGGGAGGATTGGGCTTTTCAGTAGGGTGCTAGATTTTTGCGTTATTTCTTTGACAGAGAGAGAGAGAGAGGGTTCCCAAGTAGGCAGAGAGGCAGGCAGAGAAAGAGAGGAGAGCAGGCTCCCCGTTGAGCAGAGAGCCCAATGCGGGGCTTGAACCCAGGACCCTGAGATCATGACCTGAGCCCAGGGCAGAGGCTTAACCCACTGAGCTACCGGGAAATACTTTTAAGAGCGGTCTGAGTGTCTTTCTTAATTGAGTCTGGACTCAAAGAGCCAAGCTTTTGTGTTAACTTGGACTTTCTCCTCGCTGCTCAGGCCACCTCCCTGGCCCCCGGGGGACATGCTTTCTCTGTTCTCCTCCTGAGGGTCTGTACCAAACTCTCTACTGAAGCCAGCTTAACTACCTGGACCCTTCCTACTTATTACTGCTGCTGCTTCTTTCTGATTGTACTGATTTTTCTATTTCATTCATTTAGCACTGAAAATGGACTCTTTTGCTATTTCATACAGCCTGTTATTTCAACTAGATTTTTAAGCCTATCAATGGCAGAGACATCTCCTATTTCTTGTATCTCAGGCTCCAGCCCAGGGCGCTATATTCAGGAGGGATCTAGTAAACTTAAAAAAAATAATAATAATAAAATAAAATGAAATAAATATATATATACACAGACATACATACACATATATATATACACACATATATAATATAATATAAAAATATATACTATATATATTACATATATACACATATTTTATGTACATAAAAGTATATAAATATATAAATATTTTGTATATAAAATACATAAATATTATATATATAATATATGTCATATGCTCTTGCTCTCTCTCTCTATATATATATGTATATGAAGTATCCTCATCAGTTATTAACGGAGCTGGTGCCAGTGCTTTCCAGATGCTGAGCATTTCACACATGTCAGCTTACGTGTTCCTCACAATTACCCCATGCGGTTCCTGTGATCCCCATTCTAAGAGGAGGACACCAAGGCTGAGACCACAGGGGATTTCGTGAAATTACGTGGCCAGTGTGGGGCCAGGCCAGTCTCTAGTGTGGGGGTTGGTTCTCCCTAACTCACTGGGTGATTGAGAACTTCAGCACTCCAGTGGGGTTCAACACGAATCAGGGTAGGGAAAGGACACGGAACATGAGTGCCACCTCAGGGGCAGACCCCAGGAGTCTCCCGAGGAGGCTGGTTCTCCTAACAGTCACTCCAGCTGCAGCGTCTGGCTCTTTCTCCTCCGTGTTTCTGGGTGTCTCACAGGAGTCGTGGGCGGCCCTCCTACCCTGAACGAGTTCTGCAAAGGTCTATCTTTTGCCTTACAGTATCAGAAAGAGCAGCTCTCTTCTTCACAGCACGCAGAAGCCAAAAATTGCTCATTTATGAACCTACTCACGAGGAAACAATTCACGCTGAAGGGGCCTGGGGTTCTTTGACATTCCCCACAAAAACCTTTGCTTTTGCAGGCATCCAAAAAATGAAACAAAACAAAACAAAGCAAAGCAAAGCATACGGAACAAAAACCTCACAACACCCTGAATTCAGGAAGAAGTAGACCCAACGTGATTCTTCCCCAATCAATAGTCAATGAGGGACTTTAATTTGTGAACACAATTACCATGATTACTATGACCCCTATGGAGTCATTGCATTTTACCACTCATCCTGGGGCCTTGGATTTCCATATTTAGGAAGGAAAGTAAATGATATCAGGAATCTGGTGTAGCTCTATAAAATTCTTTCCTGGATATGTAGTGCTTTCCTGAGAACCCTTTCTGACTAAATGAGTCAATGTAATATCAAAATGTTTTACAGATGTATAATTCATACCTCAATTAAAACAGTGCTAAGTGAAAGGGAGCAAAGTTCAGGGGCCAGCCGTGTCTGTCAGAGCTGTCCCGACTCCTCTCATGCGCCCTCTCTGAGCTGCCCATGGTGGCTGAGATTCTTGCATTTGAATGATTCTCACCATTAGAGCAATTTATTTGGGTTAAGACATTGTCTGTAGAAGGAACCTATTAAAAATACAGGTTACTTGGGCCTCCTAACACAATTCCCACAATTACCATTATTCTAGCTGCATGAATTACTTTATCAGATTAATTAGCTGTCACCTATCAGACAATATGGCTCTGAGGAAATAAGGCATATTTGAATGGACCTCACTGTCTGAAAAATATGAAGCAGTTCTAGAAGAGACAGTCCTGCTTGGGGGCCCTACGCTGGGGGTCTGGGAGGCTAGAAGAGAGAGAAAGACACTGATTAAGAAGGGGGCGCAGAGAGAGATAAGTGAGGGGAACATCAAAATTGAGCCTCTATCCTCTTCAGTTTTGCCTCTGATTGCCCCATTCTTGTTTTCTGTTGTAATATTTTTAATATAAAGTGACCAAGATGATTTCTGTTTTCGTCCAGGTCTCCAAAATATAGGTCCGACTTGTATCAAAATTAGAAGTGAAGTGATTCCCACACCCATTCCTTCTGACCATGGTGACCCATAACGGGTTCTCCTGTCCTTCCCGGGCACACAGATCAGCAGCATTTCTGGCCCTCTGCATCCAGATGGGCTCATGTCACTGAGGACAGGGCACCAGAGTGTGGGTGCGTTAGACAACTCACACGGACTTCTCTCTCTCTTTCTTTCCTCCCCTGAGTGGCTGAAAGGCAATTGCCAGAAGTCACAAGAGAGGTACAAGAAGGCCCTGGGCAGTCGAAGCCTGGATTTCTGGGTCACTACTTGGAGAACAACCCAGGGGTGTGTTGGACCACTACCCTGGGGACTTGCCATTAGTGAGAAGTAAAACTGGATTGTGTGAGGACATTGAGATCCGGGTGTCTTTAATTATGGCACAGAGTATTATTTACCATGACTGCTGGAACTTACCATCTGTATTGATGTTTGTTATCACTGTCTTACAGGGTATTTTATCTCCTGAGCAAAAACAGCCTTTAAAGTGATATTAAAAAGTAATATTATGCATATTAGCAGTTTCAGTTTGCTAGCAGCTGGTTTGCTGACTTTCTGTCAGGAACTAAGAGCTTTGCATTATTTAATCCTTATAAGAGTCTTTAGATTTCTTAGGCCCATTTTAGAGATGTGAAATGGACTCCGGAAGCCTATTAAAAACTTGCTTTAGGTCACACTGCTAATGAGTGGCGGCATTATGACAGTGGGCCAAGTCATTCAGTGTTCACACCGAACTCTCTTCCAGGGTGTGATTCTATTCTTGTAGTTACTCAGGGAAAACAGAATCAGACCACGGAATAACACGGCAAGGGCACACCAAGAACTGAGGAAAAGTCTTGGCCTTCAAGACGAGAAAAGGATCCCATCTTTCTGCCCACAGAATAGTGAAGAGAACAGTTCCTTTAACTCCCTTCCACATCTCAAAAATATTGAGCTGATTTTCTGTGATTTCCATTTTTTTGCCCTCCATTGAAAGCCTTGATTATGCCCCAGTTTCCTGCAAAGAGAAAATTCTTGCTGCTGATTTGTAAATTCTGCAGATGAGGACGTTCTAACTAGGTTTCAACCTTGGGACGTTTGATCCGCCATTGATATGTGCATATACCTCCATCAGGGGAAATATTTTTGTAGAGGAAACATTCTGTTTCTGCAAAGGCAAGACGGAGGGGGCGGGGAAGGTTGACGCAATGTGTGGTGGAGACATGCAGCCTGAAGGGAGAGGAAAAAAAGAATGAAGCCGAGGAGATAGAGTTTACGGGGCCGTTCTTGTGGATAGGGAATGTGGAATTTCAAGTTTTCTGTTTAAAGCAGAGAAGGCAGTTTTGCCTGATTGATCCCTGTCGTGATGGTTGCCATTCAAAGTCAACAAGAAAAATGCGCGTGGAAGGGGCTTCATAAATCTGTGCTGCCTCACACACAAAGGATACGATGATTTTGGACTTTATTGATAAGAAATCTATATATAAGGCTGTGTTAGAAGGCTTCCCCCGGAGTCCACGACCTGAGCAGATGGGAGAAAGTAGAGCCCATGGTAGTTCAGAGCACAGACTAGGAAGGCAGAAACTGGGGTTGATCTGTCAGTTCTCCTCTGTCTAGCTGTCCAAGAGATTCGTCATTCACTTAATCTTTCTCAGATCCAGATTCCTCCTTCATAAAATGGGGGTGATGTTCTCTCCTTTATTGTGTTCTGAGAATGACCCAGGATATTTAGCCAGGCAGAGACACATCATCAGCACCCTGTAGGAGCTGGGACTTGAACAGGGGGGCAGTAGAAGGAAACCACGAGTGAATCCAATGAGTTTTGAGTGACACTCATTGTAATTTGAGATCTTGTTTTTTGTTTTTGGTTTTTTTTTTAAAGGATTTTATTTATTTATTTGACAGACAGAGATCACAAGTAGGCAGAGAGGCAGGCAGAGAGAGAGAGAGGGAAGCAGGCTTCCTGCGGAGCAGAGAGCCCGATGCGGGGCTCGATCCCAGGACCCTGAGATCATGACCCGAGCTGAAGGCAGCAGCCCTAACCACTGAGCCACCCAGGCGCCCCTGTAATTTGAGATCTTGTCCAGGTCTTAGGAAGTCCCTGCTCATCTGAGAGGGAGTGGAAACAGAAGTGGGCTTGTGAGGTATGCTGGGCCTTTCATGTGGGCAGGGAGATATAGACAGACACATGGACAGAGAGGTAACTCTCACAATAGTCTTATAAGACCAGTTGGGGTGTTAGGGAGGGGTTGGAGCCCCCCCCACCCCCCAATCTTGGCGGGGATGGATTTTGAGCCAATTCTTAATGTTCTAGCATTTGATGTCCATCCGACGGTACGGACAAGTCACAGTCATTAGTGTTCAGAAAACAACGGTTCTGAATTTTCTGGAATTTGTCTTACCCTTTCAATATTCTACAGGTTTTCCACCAGTCTACTAAAGAATATCACTTCTCTGAGGAACAGAATGCTCTGCTCTGATACTAAAAGTAAGATGTTTGTTTTTGAAGCAACACAGATTCAAATAGCGATAACAATTCTTTGTGGAAAATAAAAGCATCTTTATATTTATTTGAGTAAACAGAAAAATAGCACAATTGAAATGATTTCCCACCTGCCAAACAAAACTCTTCCCTTTTGTAAGCCATGTTCCATATACGAGGGTGGTAAAAGCACAAGGCTGCACAAAGGGAATTGTGAGGTATTCAGCTGGTGCGAGCCACTGTGCCTGCCGACAGGAGTTCACCTCACGCCATTATATTCCTCCTCAGCCAAAAGAGCCAGGGAGCACCCACCGGACTGACAAGCTCAGCTGCTTGGCAAAGAGTGTCTGCTCTCTTCACAAACCAATGTTTTCCCTGGGAGTTAATTTGTGGGGATTCATGCCTGTTGAATTGGGTCTCAAGTTGAAGCAAAACTTGGGAGGCTGTAGTGGGGACATGTATCCTTCCTTTTCTTCTTCGTGGTTTGCTTCGTGGCTCTGGCAAGGAAGACGACCCCCTCGGGCTCCCCAGGATCAACCAGGCAGGGCTCTGGAGGACACGAACTTAACACCCCCACACTTGTATTATTTTCCCTCAGTTCTTAGGGCTCTCTAGACCTAATCCGGGGGCTTCTGGCTGGTTCCTGGCTCCCTGAGCCCTCCACTCAGACTGTAAGCCTAGGTCTAGGAACTTTAATTTAAAAATAAAAAGAAAAGTAGCAGTGATAACGATTACTGTGACCATTTTTGGGCTCTTTATCATGTGCCTAGCCTTATAGTAAACACTTTATTCACTTCCTCCTCCGCGACTTTCCTCAACAACTCTATGAAGCAGCTGCACGTGGGGCAGAGACTGTTGGTGTCCCTCTCTAACTCCTGGCCTGCCCCAGGAGGTCCTGTGTAGGCAGGCTGCTGTCCAGCATGACAGCAATGACCCTTTGCCTCTGTGTGCTCTGGCCTCCAGGGAAGATGCTCGGCCCAGTCACGGGAGAGTGCCCATGTGTCGTTAGCCCAGGTGTGACCCTGACCTTTTGAAGTATGGGAGTTCCTCCACAAATCCCCGGATGTCTTCTCCCCTTGGTGGGACAATTCTGAGGCTGGTCTCACAGTCACTCAAAGGGTCGTCACAGGGACTGCAAGCAGTTGGCTGCAGAGGAAAGATCCTCGTGGAAGCTACTTCTTCCCTATCACACTTCCCCATTTTTTCTTTGTGCTTCGTGTGGGACTACCACCCACCCTTGCTCGGATCCTGGACTCAAGATATGCCCTCGGGGGAATCAAAGGCAAGCTACAGTTCTCACTTACCGTAAGAGAAATGGAGGCTTACTGAGATTGACTCTCCTGCTGAAGTATCGCTGGTGGTTGGCCAGGAAGACCTTAAACCAGGTCTGTCTCCTCTCCTTACGTTATTCTGCTTCCCTCAGAAATGGTCCAAGTCTATTTCTCTAATTAATTAATGTAATTAATATGTCACCTCTTTCTACAAAAGAGCTCGAGTCTGTAAGACATACTCTCTTCCGAGTCTGTAAGACATACTCTCTTCCCTCCTTCTATCAAAATACATTGCCTTGTGTTTTGTTCCATTGAGATGCAGGATTCAGCTAACAATATCGTTAGAGATAAACTGAATACATTAATTAATATTGCAATGCTATTGTCTGAAAGTGCCTAAATGTAGGATACCTCCAGAGGTATTTATACCTTACAGGGGGCTTTTGAGATTGCAATGTCATGACTTCAAGAGAGGACTCTCTGTTAGTGGAATTTCTGGCAACTCGTGGTTGAGGAGACCTCCTCCGCACGTCCGCTGGGCAACGGGCCTTTTCCCGTGCCCCTTAGCCATTTGCTTGTCCTGCCCCCCGACGCTGATGCTCTCTGTCTAATCAGAGCATTCCTCTTGAATCGGAAGGCAGAGTTCAACCTGGATGAGTGCTAGCCTGGCTCCTTTAAAGTGACAAAGACATGAACCGCCTTTCTTTAAGTCTCACCTCACCAGGGGACACAGAAGATCTGTTTGCCTGCCTTGGTTCCGGGCCTGTAAGAGAAAGATAACCCTTGCCCCAACTTGCTTTTCAGGGGCGTGATGTGAAGATAAACGTGAGAATGTCTACAAAGTCCTCTGGATTCTTGGGGTGAAAGGCTCTATGTAAATAGAACACAGTCTTATGATGATTAAACTTTAATGCTGCAGCTCTCAGGCCTCTAAAGGGAGCGCAGCCTGGCTGCATGGCAGGATTGCAGGGCTGTGTCCTGTAATCATGGCGCCCATGAGTTCGCCACCCGGCAGCCTCATCTTAGAAGAGCCCGTCCTTTCTGCTCCTTCAATTTGGTTTTTATTTTCAAGAGGCCAGTTAGGCAGTTATGCTTTTGCCCTTCACATGCTTCAGATTTGGGGTCAGGTTTCAGAAAACACATACGTTCAAACATACTTGGGTCACCTAATAGATGACCCAACTCCGGCAAAGGCCTGGGGGCTAGATCAGGAACTAGACATTTAGATATAAATTATACTCTGAAGACAATATTCTTGACCCTCTGCATGGTTGTCTGTGGCCTGACATACACTAGAGCATCTCCCATTTTCAAAACAACAAGCTCCTCAGTTTTCCTCTTTGTGACAGAATTAGAACTACTGGATTTCTCCGCAAAAGCAAAACAGAACAACCATAGAAAAACACCACCTTTTCCTTCCCAAATTAATTCTTTCAGTTTATGCTCCTGACTCCATAAAAATGTGGTTTAGCTTTTGAAGTTTTTATTAATATTTATAATGCCTGTTTGGTGCCCTTGAACCTCACAGAAAACAAAGCCCTGATATAAATACCCACTTTCTAGGTGATGGTATACCCAAGCCCAACCATAAACTTTAATGTTTATACATATATATATTTGGCTTTGTATTGTTTCTCCTGTCTCTGTAGAAAATTTCTTAAAAAACACTTTTTAAGATGCAAATTTTAATAGCTCATATTTTATTTTCAAAAGTAATGCATGCTTGTAAAAAAATACAGATGTGCATATAGAAACAAAAGAAAAAGGCCCCCTTGCGGATCCATTTCTAAAAATCCCAGTGCCGAGAAGTAAACAAGGTAGTTTAAATCCTTTGTAAATCAGGGTCCTCTTAGTTTAAGAGATTGAAATTGTCTGAGAGGCTGGTAACCGGTCATATTTTTCTCTCTCTCTTTTTTTTTAATAGAATTGTAAAAAAAAAAAAAAATTATAGAAAGTTTAAAAAAGGCAGTGAACAGGGACGCCTGGGTGGCTCAGATGGTTAAGCATTTGCCTTCGGCTCAGGTCATGATCTTGGGGTCCTGGGATCAGGTCCTGTATTAGGCTCCCTGCTCAGTGGGGAGCCTGCTTCTCCCTTTGCCTCTCTCTCTCTCTCTCTCTCTCTCTCTCTGTCTTTCATGAATAAATAAATAAAATCTTAAAAAAAAATTCCCATTAAAAAAAAAGACAGTGAACGAAAAGAAATTAAAATCTCCCACTAAATCCATTTCTCCCAAATAATGAATTTTTAACTTTTTGGTATATATTTCTTACAGAATTTTTTTCTGTAAATAGGAATAAAACAACAGTACCCCACCCCCCTAACAATTTTCTGATGTCAAAGAACAGTCTTCCCAAAATCATATTTTTGAATGGCTGTCAAATACTCTTTGGCAATTGCCTCACCTTAAATGGGTTCCACACAATGAGATGGGAGGAGGGGGGCACTGTGGATCCCTCACCTCATGTTTCCATGGTGGGGGTGGGGTTGGGAGGGCCTCCCCTCCGCTGACCAGAGGGAGACATGTAGGCAGAACACTTGCTTGGTCACCTCTCTGGGTCCCCAGGTAAAGTAATTTCCCTGGCAGGTGACATAAAGCTGTCAACTCAGTTATTCTCCAACACTATCCCCTGAAGTCCCAAGACTGAGGTTAGCCCCTTCCTTCAACTCCTTAGAACTGCTGATCTCTAGGATGGAGCCAGCTTCTATTTCTCTTATTGTCTAAATAAGACTCACTTATTTGGGCATGTTTTTGCCAAATGTTGAATTAAACAGGGGTGTTTATTCCTGAAGGAAAAATAGGCTTGTGGCCACAGGTGGAGCTTCTTGGCCAACCTGGTTTAATCAACCATTAGGATTGCATATGGATGCTCAGCTCTTGGATTCTGTTTGTCTCTCACCACATTCTAAACACTAATAGGGAGAGATGGTGAATCGGGAGAAAAAGTATAATTGATGGTACCCCTAAACCCCAAATAATATTACTATACTAACATTTATTTGCTATTGACTCTGTGCCAGGCTGCATTTTCTCATGTTACTTTCTCAACAACCCTTGAGATAGTGTTATGATTATTCCCATTTAATGGATGGTAAAACTGAGGCATGGTGACTCCCCCCCACCCCCCGCCCCAGCTGAGGTTTGCTCCCATGCACTTAATCATTTTACTGTATTACTTTTCATCTCTTCTATATAATAATTAACATGGGTTTTTTTTTAAATATATAAATGATGGCTTGAGCTTATAAACTACCTGAATACTGTTATTATTGAATATATGTCTGTCATTACTTTTATAATATTTTATTGTAGTTAGTGAATCCCTTTTAATACTATTTACAGTGACTTTTTTTTATACAGCTGAATCTATTCTTATTTTTCTTTGAGACTTTTCCATCTTGGCTTTTGTCCTTGCTTACTCCAAGAGATTTTCATCTATATTTTACTCTGAATTCCTAATATTATAACTTTACCTCTAGAAATTATTTAATAGAATAAAGTCATTCAAAATGGTCTTTTTTCCTTTTTTTTTTTTTTTTTGGAAAAAAAAAAAGAAGAAGAACGGTTGGCTCAGTGTCATCCTTTTCCCCTGATTTGTGATGCATATACCTGCTTGTGGTCTCTGTTTTTTTCCATTGCACTGTACACTGCTGTAGCTGTAATTTCAGTCTGTTTCTATTTGCTTGTGTAAGCTTTTACTGTGGCTTTACAGAATATTTTAACATTTTGAAGCATTAGTCCCTACTCATTACTCTTAGTTTTAGAAACTTATTTGTTATTATCACATGTTATTCTGCTACATGTATTTAAAAATTGCTTTATTAAGTCTGTACCCTAAAATCTTACTGTGAATTTAGTTAGAATATACTAATATTTGTAACTCAACTTGGAAATATTTAATATCTCTATAAAATTCCTTTTTCCATCTAGGAACATGCGATTTATCTATTTTTAATATTTTCTCTTAAGTGTCTCAAGGTGCCAAATTTATCTTTATGTAGGGGGTATTCCTTTTATTTTTTGTTGTTGTTGTTGTTGTTTGGGTTATTTCTGTTACTTTATATTTTTTGAGACTCTTGGGGATAGAATTTTTCACAAAAAATTATAATGATTTAACATTGATTAAACTAATTTGTTATTGCTGGCATATATACATTTTAAAAATACTTTGTGCCTTCTTTATTAAACGCATCACTTTTGAAGTTTTTCCTTATATCCTCTTGAGTTGTCTAACTATGTTACTTAAAATAATGCTATTTGGCACTTATAATTCTAATATTTTTATTTTATTACTGAATTTATTACTGAAAGCTTACGGAAGCTTCTGAAATAATGTTAAATAGTAACAGTTATAATGGGCATCCTTATTTTGTTTCTGACTTTAATGGGAATCCTGTAAGATTTCAGTGTAAAATATGATGTAGTTTGTTGCTTTAAGATAGAAATTTCATAGATTTAAATAGATAGATTTTAATAGTTTTGGATAGATTTAAATCTGGCCTGAGAAGAAATAATGCTTCTATTTATAAATATGAAGACTAGATATTGTATTTTATTATGCTGCTTTTCTTTGTTCTATTTATATTTTCAAACATTAAACCATCCTTGCATTTTTGGAATAATATCTACTCAATGTGTTGGGAGGCAATTCTTCATGGGTTTCTTGCATTTCTGTATATCTTGTAAGAGACTGACCATTCTTTGTTTCAAAGTATATTTTCAAGGATAGAAATGGCCTTTCCCTCCAGAACAAAGGTCAGGTTTGCTTATAGCCTTGAAGATATAGAGTCTCCCCCTGCAGGCAAGCTTACTATCCGCTATAACAAAGATAATGTCTCCCTTAAGGGTGATGGGTAGATGCTAATTGCCCATTTTTCAAGATCCAAGTTTCCTAAGTGTAGGATTTCCTTCCTATAATGCAACCCACTGACTGTGCCACCGCCTACCTAGGCCCACATTACATCATTCCCCTGAGAATGCGGGGGCGGGGCTAAGGGGCATGGACATTCCTACTTGATGCACAGGCTGCTTCTTGTAAAATAAAATCTTCTGTCTCTGACCCCAAAATCTCACGTATCTGCCACAGGTAGCTATAGCCTGCTATCTTATCAACTTGCAAAAGAAGGGTGAAAGCTCCAACCCCTCACAATTCTTATTGTTGAATTGAGAGTTTCAATTTTCTAGAAGGTTACTTACTAATTTACATCTCTATGCAGAAGTCCTATTGTGTGTAATTGTTTCCCTCATACTGTGTTTATTAGGTTCTTATGGCTATGCTAACTAACTTTAAAAGGAATTTGAAAGTTTTCTACTCTTTCTGTGCCAGAATGGTATATATCATGTGTGGATTAAAACTTGCAACTTTTGACTTAGAAACCTTATTGGAATTAACATCTTTTTCAGTTTGTTTTTCACTGACAAAGGTTTATTTAGTTTACTCATTCTTAATTAATTTTGACATTTATATTTTCCCAGAATTCAGTGAATTTTGAAAGTTTAACAGTATATGGTACTATCTGATTTGGAAATATCTCACACCCATAGCTATATCTCTTTCTCATTTTATGTGTTGTTTTACACTCCTCTTATTGACTTTTTTTTTCTAGATTTGCCTAAACATGCCAGACTATTATATTTTTAGTGTTGGCTTTCATTACTCTTTGCTTTCGTTTTTGTTATTTGTTTCCTCTGCTTTCAAAAGTTTTTTTTTAATTTTAAGTAAGCTTAATTCTTTTATTTGTGTTACTTCTGATCTAATAAAGCAAGCTTAGAAGTCTGCTCCTTCCTCTGCATTGTGTCAGCTCCGTCTTACAAGATTTGGTAGGTAGTGTTCCAATAGTTCCAATAGTCCAATAGTACAAAAACTTTGTAATCACAGTTTTTATCTTTTTTAAGAGTTATTTATGCACATGCTTTCTAATTTACAAGGAAACAGTTTCCTTTCCTGAAACTCTTGTTACTATTTCCTGGTTTCTCTCTTTACAGTGGAATGTAGGCTGCCTACTTTTCCTGGATGGGTTTTATCAAAGTTTTATTTGCGTTTAGTTACATGATTAACTTCTAAAAATATTCCACAGATTTTTAAACGTATATTTAGCCGTGCAGGGTGTAAACTTTAAGTTATAACAATGGTATCTAACAATTATTAGTTAAATCTTTATATTAAGCCTACTTGTTTTCTCAAGGAAGGCAGAGTTTCAAGATCTCAGTTGAATGCCTGTTTCTCCCAGGAAGTCGAAGAGTTATGTGCTGCTATAGTCTGACGATAGTTAATAGGTAGATGATGGCTCCTACCTACTCTATGTTTGTTGTGAAGTCTATCTTTTTTAAGTACTCTAAATTTATAATCTTTGTTTTGTCCAGTGCGTCTTCTTTTTTGTCTTTTTATTTTAATATTTATTATTAAATATTATTTTACTTACTTTTTATCTTTATATTTTTTTATTACTTTATATTTTTATATACAAAAGTATTTATTACTTTTCATTTTTATATTTATCTTTTTATTTACACAATCCTGGTAGATCTTTACTTATCTTTTTAAATTCATATGTATATTTTTAATCCAGCATATAGATAGTTGCCTTTTGTTTCTTAACCTAAACTGAGAATTTTGATGTTTAAATAAAGAACTTTCATTTGTTTATATTTATTTTCATAACTGGCATTTTTGCTTTTATTTGTTTTATCTTGTTTAATGCTTTTCCTCTCTCTGCTTCTTTGCTGCTGTCTTTTTTCCTTTGTTTGATATATGGACTAAGTTTTCTTTGCTCTTTTTCCTCTTATGACTAGAATGTTTGCTAGTGTTTCCTTGAAATTTTAATTAACATATTTAATCCTATATTTCCTTAATCATGCCAAGAATGAAGTAATCTGTTGACCTTTTCCTTTGTTAGATAATGAAATTAGCATGAATCAACCATTTTCTTGTTATCATGAAAAAATAATTTTACTTTCAAGTATTAACTATAGGACAGCTCTGAGATCCTGGCTTCATTTTAGGAGCTAGTCAATGTTGCTAGAATTATGGGAATGTTACTAGGGAATCTTAGATCTTCAATATTATCCAGTCCAAATGTATAATCAAAAAAAAATTTTTTTTATTATACCCCAGAACTCTATGTTTTCATGGAGGCTCTGGGCAGAGCAATGAGGCTTTTGGTCAGCTACAGAGGACCTACAGTTTATCGGTGAAGGATTTTTTTTTTTTTTTTTGTATAATACCCCAAAATACTTGATGAAATAGTCTAGATTTGAAGGTGTATAAGACAGATATGACCTGGTTCCTAGAATGTCTGAAGCTTATAGAGGAGAGGATTAGGGTATTTTTAAAGACTATATTGTCCTTATTCAGCTCCCCATTTCTTCACACACCTCTTTCTGCCAAAGGAGTTTAGGGTGCTTTGTAGGTTATAACGAAATAATTGTCTAACATTTTGTAGACCGTGTTATCTCCATTTTGAGGAAAACACTCAAAAGAGAATTAATCAAGATCACACACAAGCTTTCCCTCTAGCAAATGATCTATGTACATTTACCTGCTGGCTTGCATGATTCTTAAATTTTAGAAATGGTGACACTAGATATGTGTCTACATGACCTTCAGCCCTTTTCCCACAGTATCACTGGTCATTGGGTCCTTGGGTAAATATTTGTGTTTATTATGATGGTCTGTGTGGTATTTATGCTTTAAAAATGACCCATTCCTTTCTGGCCGGCTGGTGGCATTATTTCCAGCATGACTTCAGTTGGGCTTGACAATGTAAATAGCTATAACTCATTTCTTGATATTGGGCGTCACTGTGTTTATCTTTGGAATCTCTTTAATCCATTCTGTTCATGTTCAACTTTATGAACTATTTGGGAATCATGTCATGATCTCAGCTCAGCAAACCTAGCTACTGGGGAATAGGCTTGATGTTCATGGACTGACCATGTCTTGACCACGCTTTTTCTTGGCTTTGGGTGATTCTTGACCTGAATGTGACACCACAACACTACTGGGTGGGTCACTTCTCCTGCTTTCTAGAACCATGGTTTTAAAATCAATGCCATGCTGACAGTATGCCTTCTATATTTATTTATGAAGGATTTTATTTATTTATTTGAGAGGGAGAGCAGAAGCAAGTAGGAGGGAGAAGGGTGAGAGGGAGAGGGAGAAGCAGGCTCCCTGCTGAGCAGGCAGCACGATGTGGGGCTCCATCCCAAGACCGTGGGATCATGACCTGTGCTGATGGCAGACGCTTAACCAACTGAGCCACCTAGGTGTCCCAGTATGCCTCATTTCTACAGGAAAATCACTTGTAATAGTTTTTCCTCCATCTATCTACCATGTGATGATATGCCAATATAGTCAAATTTGGTGCATTAGGGCTCTCCCTTGGCAATGAAATTTCCCCATTGAGCAGAGGCCTTAGTACAGGCTTTGGTCTTTCTTGTGCTGTTGGGGCATGGTAATTTTGCCAAACCTGCAAAAAGATCTGATAAGATGAAGAGTGTTCAAAAAATATAAATCCTTGAACTTCAGCCAGATCCACTGATTCAGAATTTCTCAAGAGTCCTAAAATCTGAGTTTTGGAATAGCAATTCAAGTAGTAACAATATTGCTGGATCCCTAACAGGAAGGACCGCTGGTCTAGAGGCTCTTAAATGCTGGTGTGTGTATATCTGTGTGAGAGGTACTGAACAGTAGCTTCTTAGCATTAGAAGGAGCCTTCCCAGCTCAGCTCTCATTTTTTAGAGAGAAGGTTTTGGCCAGTTAAGTTACATGTTTAAGTATACACAGTGGCTCAGTGGAAAAATGTGAAAATCAAAGCACAACAAAAACCAAGTGTCCCAATCCTTTATCTAAACTCATTTTCTCTAAATTAAGCTGTCTTTGAATATTTTCATAAAGTGTTCCCATTTATAAGTTCGCTTTTTTCATAAGGAGAGATAATTTAAATATAAACTAAATACCTTCTTCCTCTGAGCATTAGAGCAAAAACAGAATTTGGGAAGCAGTGAGTTAATGCAGCTTTACCACATCAGTAGCTGGCAAATGTTAAGTGAATATTCAAAAAGTCATTTCAGGTACAGGTTGGAATCACCAGAGGCTGATAGGTATATGGAGAGAAGGAGAGACTGAGAGAGAGACGGAGGGGCAGGGAGGAACAGTATGGAACTAGCCTAGCCTTTGTTCTCATAATAGCCTTAGGGTCAAATCCTGACTCAACTTTGTGGTTCTGGGGCAACTCTAAGTCTGAGTTCTGGATCTAGAAACTAGGTATGACACCTTCTTCTCGTGGCTGTTATTAGGGTAAATAAATAATGTATGAATGGTACTTGATATGTAGTAACTAATGGTAATTTCTCATTTCTTCTTCTTCTTCTTTTTTTTTCCAAGTTGTTGTTTGAACTCTAGTTAGTTAACATACAGTGTACTATTAGTTTCAGGAATAGAATCCAGTGACTCATCACTTACACGTAACACCCAGTGATTATCACAAGCACTCTACTTAATCCCCGTCACCCATTTAACCCCACCCACCACCCTTCTAGCAATTCTGAGTTTGTTTTCTATCATTAGGAGTCTGTTTTTTGCTTTGCCTCTCTCTATTCCCCCCATGTTTATCTGTTTCGCTTCTTAAATTCCATATATGAGGGAGATCACATGGTATTCGTTTTTTCTCTGACTTACTTCACTTAGCGTAGTACACTCTAGCTCCATCCTCATTGTTGCAAATGGCCAGATTTCATTCTTTTTATGGCTGAGTAAAATTCCATTGTATATGTGTATACCACATTTTCTTTATCCATTCACCAGTCAGTGGACATTTGGGCTCTTTCTATAACTTGACTAATGTTGATAACGCGCTATAAACATCAGGGTGCGTGTGTCCCTTCAAATCAGTATTTTTGTATTCTTTGGGTAAATACCTAGTAGTGCAATTGTTGGATCATTGAGAAGTTCTATTTTTAACTTTTTGGGTCACCTCCATACTATTTTCCAGAATGGCTGTGCCAATCTGTACTCCCATGAACAGTGTAAGAGGGTTCCCCTTTCTCCACATCCTTGCCAACATCTGTTGCTTCCTGTGTTGTTAATTTCAACCATTCTGACAAGTGTGAGGTGGTATCTCATTGTGGTTTTGATTTGTGTTTCCCCGATAGTGAGTGATGTTAAGCATATTTTCATGTGTCTGTTGACCATTTGTATGTCTTTGGAGAAATATCTGTTCATGTCTTCTGCCCATTTCTTAACTGGATTATTATTTTTTTTTTTTGAGTGTTGAGGTTGGTAAGTTCTTTATAGATTTTGGATACTAACCCTTTATCAAATATCCCATTTGCAAATATCTTCTCCCATCCTGACAGTTGCCTTTTAGTTTTGTTGATGGTTTCCTTTGCTGTGCAGAAGCTGTTTATCTTGATGAAGTCCCAATAGTTCATTTTTGCCTTTGTTTTCCTTGCCTCCGGAGATAATTTCTCATTTCTTAAGTGCTTATTAAATTCCAGCCACTGGACAGACTATTAAAACTCACACTAATGCTATGAGTAGGTGTTATAATTATGCCCATCTTAGAGATGAGCATCTGAAGCTTAGAAATGTTCACTAACCTGCCTGGGGTCATGGAAGTATTAAGAGAACAAAACTGGAATTCTACCTGTCTTAAAAGCCCCTGGTTTCATGAGTCTATTATACTGTCTTTCAATAAATGATAGCTATCAGTGTTGCCCCCATCCTCACTCAGAAGTCGGTGTAATTAGTGGTCAAGAACACAGCTATGGAGCCAAAGTTGTGGTTTAATCCAGTTCCTTCCCTTATAATATCTAATAGCTACATGACCTTGGGTGAGCTCTTTAATTGCTCCATTGGTTTCCTCATTTGTGAAATGAGGATGATAATGTAGTTTATAGGGTTGTTGTGAGGCTACCCGTAAGTCTCAATACTTCTTTTGCTTTTTACACACTAGCCAGTCTAATATTCTAAGTGAGAGTGCATGCTAGGTCTTGTCTTGGCTGTGTTTTGGAAGACTGTACAACAGCCTTTTAGGACTTTTCCCAAATCCCAGATGCTGTTGCAGTAGAGGTGTTTGCCGGAGGGCAATGGAAGCAAAGGTCAGTTGCACCTCCAAGGTTCCCTTAGCCAGAGCTGTCTTTCCTCTTATAGAGGGGAGATGCTACCCAAGATCTGTGACCCTGAAACCCTCTGAAACTCCACAGGTTGCAGGGGAAGATGGACCAGTATCTGAACAGCATCTAATCACCTCCCTTGTGATGTGCTTGGCAAGCATGCTTACAGAGAAGGGGCTCAGCTTTCTGGAGTTCTGGCTGTTCTGCCAGATGGAGCCTGGCTCTAATGGAAGCCAGTGCCGAGAGGGCTCCTGGGATGCAGCGGCTGAGGTACTGGCCCACCTGGGTACCGTCCATTCAAATAAAAGGTTTTGGTGTATGCAAGTGGATGCTGCTAGTGCCACTGGGGGCTATGTGTATGTCTCTGCACGTGTGTGTGGTCACAAGCTTTTCGCTTTCTTTTTGATACTGAATTTAAGGAATGACCTTTTAAAAACCACCTTTATATATTTGAGCTCTCTGAGGAGTAGAACTATCATTAAAGGCATGAAATCACGGACTGTATTTCATTTCAGTGACCCGGAGTTGGACAAATTTCCCCCACTCCCAGCCTTTCTAATAGAAGCCCTGCACAGGTCAGCTTCAAGGCCTTCATAAGACTTTGTTCTTTGTCAGGGAGGAAAGGACTTTAAGGCTCCTTTATCTTCCTCCTTTCTCAGAAAGTGCCAAGGTGAGACAGCACCACAAGCCAAGGTAGGGTTTCCATCTCAAGCCAGGTCTTTCCTGTACCCTTCCACCTCTGCCAAGGGTTACCTGCTTGACACAATTAACAAATACCAGTTGTGCTTTATCTTACCTAAGTTAAAATATATCTGCTATATGTCAGCATTCTACTAAAATGTATCTATATACTTCTATTAAAAAGCATTGTTTTAATTCAGTACTGAGTGATGTCTACATTTATAGGGCCATGATTTTCCATGCTTTTAAAAACCTAGGTGCATAGAAAAATCAGATATGTGATGAGCTGAACTTTCAAAACTGATAAAAACTGGGCAGTCATTTGAATTGCAAAGGAACACTTCAGTTTATTCAAATATTTCTTTAAAAGTAATAATAATGTCTTTACATTTGCGTAGTGGGAAAGGCTTTGCAGATGTCTTTCACATACATTATCTCATTTGCTCCTCTCAGCATTCCTGGGGAACTAAATGGGGTAGTGACTATTATCTGCATGCTTTATGGATGAGAAAAATATAAAGCATCCTTAGCACATTTGAAATGTAATTATCTTTACAAAAAGTCAACTCATCTTTGCGTTAGGATGTGTAACCTATTGTGAAAATGATGCCTACTTGTATTTGCTCCTATGTACAGAGAGTTAGTGTCTTGGTTATCTCTTGCCATGTAACAGATTACTCCCAAACTTAGTGGCTTCAAATATCATTTTATTCTACCTCACTATTTTTTTGGTTAATAGTTTGAATAGGGCTCACATGGGTGATTCCTCTATTCCTTGTGGAGTCAACTAAGATCACTAGGGACACTCAGCTGGCAGATGAGCTAGTCTGGAGATTCTAAGATGGCTTCATTGACAAACTTAGGGCCTTAGCTGGAAGACTGATTTTGGGTGAGACTGTGAATCAGAGTTCTTACATCTAGCCTCTCCAACATGTTATCAAGGGTAGTTGGGGATTCAGAGCTCCCAAAGACATCTTTTCAAGAGAATGTAAGAGGAATAATGTAAGGCCTGGTTGGGTTCAACCACTGGCTTTGCATCACTTCTGCCATCTTTTATTCTGTTAATCAAAGAAAACCATGAAGCACACCCAGACTTAAGGAGAGGGGATATGCACCCAATCTTCAATGAAGAGGTATCAGAGAATTTGTGGCAGTTTTAATCTGCCACAATCCATTCTTTGGCCATTGATTATTCACATTCATTCCCTACTAAAAATATATTCACCCTCTCCAAAGAACCCCTAAATTCTCATCCATGATAGCCCTGGGACCGAGGTATGAAGATTAGGTTTGAGATCCAGGAGCTTTTCATCCAAATCAGGTACAGTTGTGGGTGAGACTCTCCAACTGCAACTCCAGTAGCAGTTACTGTCCTACCTTCTGAATATCAGCAACAGTCCCTTGCAGTTCCCTCCAGCTTTCACTGCCAGTGTCCTCAAGTTCTTTCCAGCTTCTGCCCACTGTCTGGTTCCAAAACCACTACCACATACTTCTGGTTTTTATTATGGCAGTGTTCTACTTCTGGGTATCAAATTCTGTTCCCATCATCTACTGCTGAATAATAAATTATCCCTAAACTTAGTAGCTAAAGTAAGAACCATTTTTATTATATGAGGATTTTATTGCTCAGGCATTCAGGCATGGCTCAGTTTAGTGATACTTCTGCCCTATCCTGAATTGAATGAGTTCCCTAAGCAGACTTCAGCTGGTGAATGAGCTTGTCTGGAGGGATCAGGAAGGCTTCACTCACATAACTACCACTATGGCGGTGTTGCCCGGAAGGTGGGGCTCAGCTGCAATGGTTGACTGCAGTGTCTATATGTGGCCTCTCCAGCATGGGGACTTTGAGGTGATAGGACTTCCAATATAGTGATGCGGAGTTTCCAGAGAGAGCATTCCAAGAGATAGGATGAGGGAATTGTCAATTTCTTAACTTTTGCTTTGTTCTATTTTATATTCTGTAGTCACAGAGCTCACCCAGATTCGAGGGCATGGGATATAGAACCCCATGTCAAAAAATTATTAGTAGTACAGAAAAATAATGTCTAGCTTTTTATTTCAAATTATTTACCAATATGTCTAAGACTGCCTGACTCAATAAACTAATTCATGATTAGGAATTAGATGTTCGAGGTCTTGGTTCCATTTCTCCCATCACTTGGCTATGTTTAGGTTGAGGTAGAGGATCTTTGCATTTCATTTTCCATCATAGACAAAATGAAGATGAAGATAACTCTTGGTACCCACCAGGCTTATGTTGTGTCCACTTAAAAAAAAAAATCAGGGACACCTGGGTGGCCTAGTCATTAAGCATCTGACTTGGGCTCAGGACACGATCCCAGGGTCCTGGGATGGAGCCCCACATGGACTCCACACTCAATGGGAAGTCTGCTTCTCCCTTTCCCTCTCCCTCTGCCCCTCTCCCCACTCCCTCTCCCAAATAAATAAATAAAATCTTGTTTTAAAACATCAGTATTCCAAAAAGGACTCTTGAAAGTGCTCCAGGAAGTAGAATAATAAATTATTATAACTAACTGGACCATTATACATTTACCATATTTTTCTCTTAAGAGAGAAAATTGGGTCTTAGTATTGGGTAGGAGTAACAGAACCACATAGGAGTCTGGTATTTCAAGGTTCACACTTCAAAAACACGATCCCAAGCCATTGCATGCATTTCGACTGTTCCCATACGCCAGGCAGGCAATGTACATTTTCTCACCGAGTCTTTGCAACACTTCTTTGAGTAGGTACCATTAGTAACATCTTAATCATGTTTTCTGAAACATTTTTGTTCTGGAGTTTAAATTCTAACACATCTTTTGCATATTTATACATAATACATCTTAAAAGAATCTAATGAAAACTTTAGTAGAGTCTGTAGGGGTTTTGTTTAAATTCTCTGGAAATCTTTCCTTTTTATTTTATACAAAGATTCTTGCAAAATGAGATAAAAGCAGATTTATGAAGAAATCAAAATGATATAACTAAGGAAGAGAAAAAATAAAAGCTGCAGAAGAATGAGCAGAAGCTAGTTTTACTTACCGATGCCAGAAGGAAGATGAGGCTGTTGGTACTGTGGAAGAGTGGTGGGCTGGAGGCCAGGGCTCCTGGCCCTGCTATGCTATTAACTAGAAACTAGGTGTGCAACTTTGAAATTTTCTTCCATCCTCTAGGCCAAGAGTTTCTTTTGGTGTCAAATGAGAGGGTGGAAGTAGATGAACTCTAAAGCTCATCTCCACTTTAATATTGTTTTATCATGCCGAGAAAAGGGATGGAACCCTAAATAAACACAAATACATGCCCTTATCAAGGAAGTAAAGATGTGGATTAGAAGATAGATCTGGGAAGTGATGAGAGAGAGGAGAGAGAGACAGAGAGAGAGCAACGTATGGAATTTTGACCTGGCAAATTGTAAGTATAGAATGACCATAGCAACTGAAAAACAAACCAGCAGACAAGGAAGGAAATCAAGATTTTATATATATACAAACATACATATATGTATCTAATATATATACCATATATATATATATACACATATATAAAATATATTTAAACATATGAAAATATATATACATATTTTGAAAGGTATTATTTATTTATTTCATGGAGAGAGAGAGAGAGAGAGAGAGAGAGCAAGCCCTCATGTGAGAGAGCACCAGCAGGGAGAGAGGCAGAGAGAGAGGTATAAGCAGGATCCCTGCTGAGTAGGGAACCAGAGAGGAACATGGGGCTCCATCCCAGGACCCCGGGATCATAACCTGAGCTGAAGGCAGATGCTCAACTGACTGAGCCACCCAGGTACCCTAAATATATATATATACTTCCCTTCTCATTTGCTGGTTTGTTTTGTGTGATTTATATGTGTGTGTGTGTGTGTGTGTGTGTGTGTGTGTGTGTATTCCTGGGTATGTATATACAGATTCCAGCCACCATGAAGGCAATTTGTTAAAAAAAGAAAAAAACCAAAACAAAAAAAAAAAAAAAAGGAGAAAATTTTATTTATTCTTTCAACAAACATTTGTTGTGCTTTCTATATGCCAGGCCCTATTCTGGATATTTAGGGTGCAGTAGTTAACAAAAAATCTCTGCCCTCATGGAACTTACATTCCAGGTTGAGGAATACAGGTGATAAACACATGACCTAAGTAAAGTATGTGATCTGTTAGATAATCGTAAGTGGAGAAGGAGGATGGAACATGTTGAGTGGGTTTGTGATATCAGATAGCGTGGGAGACCTCCCTGGGTAATGTGACGGAAGTCAGCAAATAAGCTGTGGTGACTGCTTCCTATTTCACGGAGAAAATGAAAGTGCTTAGAAGAGCATTGCAGACAGAGGGAAGAGCAAGTGCAGAGGGGCTGAGATGGAGCATGCCTGATATGTTTGAAGAATAATGAGGAAGCCAGTATAGCTGGAGCGGAGTAAATGAAGAAAAAGGCCGTAGGAGGGAAAGCGGAGGAAAGACGCTGTGAAGATGTGGAGCAGAGTGCCATCTGGCAGGTTTTAGTGAAACACCTTTATTGACATGTAGAGAATAGACTAAAAATGGAGAAGGGCAGAAAAAAGAGGAACAGTCGGGTGGTTACTGCACTAACCCAGGCAAGAGATGATGGTGGCTCAGACTAGTATGTTTGCGGTAGAAACAATGAGAAGTGTTAGGATTCTGGATATATTTGAAGATAAAATGAATAGAATTTGCCAATGGTTGGGATGTGGGGTATAAGAAAAGAGGAGTCAAGGAAACCTCAAGGGGTTTTGACTTGAGCTCAGACTTGCCAATTGCCCAGTAGGAAAGACTATGGGAGCAATAGTCTTGGTCATAGTGGTGGTGGAGCTACAGAAATCTATTTATTTATTTATTTATTTATTTATTTATTTATAATGAACATAAAATGTATTATTTGCCCCAGGGGTACAGGTCTGTGAATCTTTAGGTTTACACATTTCATAGCATTCACCATAGCACATACCCTCCCCAATGTCCCTAACCCAACCACCCTTTCCCTACCCCCCTTCCCCCAGCAAATCTCAGTTTGTTTCTTGAGACTGAGAGTCTCTTATGGTTTGTCTCCCTCCTGATCCCATCTTGTTTCATTTTTTCCCTCCTTACCCTCCAAGGCCTCCCACTGCCTCTCAAATTCCTCCTATCAGAGAGATCATATGATAATTGTCTTTCTCTGCTTGACTTCTTTTGCTCAGTATAATACCCTCGAGTTCTATCCATGTTGTTGTAAATGGCAAGATTTTGTTTCTTTTGATGGCTGCATAGTATTCCACTGTGTATATATACTACATCTTCTTTATCCATTCATCTGTTGATGGACATCTAGGCTCCTTCCATTGTTTACAAATGACATATCAGATAAAGGGCTAGTATCCAAAATCTATAAAGAACTTATCAAACTCAACACCCAAGGAACAAATAATCCAATCAAGAAATGGACAGAAGACGTGAACAGACGTTTCTGCAAAGAAGACATCCAGATGGCCAACAGACACATGAAAAAGTGCTCCACGTCACTCAGCATCAGGGAAATACAAAATTAAAACCACAATGAGATACCACCTCACAACTGTCAGAATGGCTAAAATTAACAAGTCAGGAAACGATAGATATTGGCAAGGATGCAGAGAAAGGGAACCCTCCTACACTGTTGGTGGGAGTGCAAGCTGGTGCGGCTACTCTGGAAAACAGTATGGAGTTCCTCAAAAAGTTGAAAATAGAGCATTACTGGGGATTTACCCTAAAGATACAAATGTAGTGATCCGAAGGGGCACGTGCACCCAAATGGTTTATAGCAGCAATGTCCACAATAGCCAAACTATGAAATTCATTTTTATTTTTATTTTTTTACAAGATTCTATTTACTTATTTGAGAGAGAGAGCCAGCACAAGTCAGGGGGAGAGGGAGAAGCAGGCTCCCCACTGAGCAGGGAGCCCAGTGTGGGGCTTGATCCCAGAACCCTAGGATCATGACCTGAGCCAAAGGCAGGTACTGAACTGACTGAGCCACCCAGGTGCTCCTGAAGTTTAGTTTTAGATGTGTCACCTGTTAGGTGCTTATTAAATATCTAATCCATGCATGTATCATGTATTATGGATACATGGGTAGATTTCAGGAGAGAGGGGCAGGCTGGAAGTGTAAATGCATTCAAGCCATGAGGTTGGATCAGCTTCTCAATAGAATAAGCATAGATAGAAAAGAGACAGGGCCCAAGGATTGAGCCTGGAAACTCCAATGCAAAAATGGGGACAAACATCAAGAATAAGCAAAGAGGAATGACCAGAGAAGTAGGATAAAACCAAAGAAGCAAGGAGTCTTGGAAGTTCAGTGGGCGTGGAAAAGTATTTCAGAGAGGAGACGGTGATTGTGTCCAATGCTGATGATCTATTGAGTGAGATGAAGACAGAGAAATGGCCACCAGCTTAGCAAAGAAGAGGTCTTTAGGACACTGATAAGAGGGGTGATTCCAGAGAGGTCCAGGTGAGAGGATGATTGTAGTAATTTTGAGTAAGAATGGGAGGAGAGAAATTGGAGAAGAGAGTATGGACACTCTTTCAAAGGATTTTGCTCTGAAGGAAATGAGATAAAGGTAAATAGCTGGAGGGGAACTGTAGTAAAGAGAGTTTTTACAAAACATACAAGACAATGACGCATTTGAACATTGAAGAGAGTCATCTATTTAGAAAGAAAAGAGACAATTTCTGGAGCAATGTCTTTTAGTAGGTGAGTTTTCTGGGAACTAGTGGCAGGTGGAGAGGATGGTCTTGACTCTGAGCATGGCAAGGAGAGAAGGTTGAGTAGATGGGCACAAATGGAGGGAGGAGGACTGATGACGTGGTGGAAGCTGAGTGACGTTTTCTTGAGTATAGTCATTTTCTCAGTCAACTCGGAAGCAAAGTCATCAGCCCAGAGTGAGGATGACAAATGTGTTTAGAGGTTTGAAGAGTGAGGAATGAGTATGAAGCCATTGTCTAGGGGAGTAGAAGAGTTATAGGACTAGGGGAATATAGTATTTGTGGAAGGTATTCAGGGCACCTTCTGAAGTGAATATAGAAATTTTTGGCTTCCTGAAGACAAATATGGTTGATCCTTTTCAAACTGGTAGTCTCAGATTAAGATATTCCTTGCAGTACCAATGGAGAGGAAAGGAAAGAACACCTGGAAGTTCATAAATGTCTTAAGTGGACACAGAACATAACCCTTCTTCTAGAACACACTTCCCTGGGATTTTTTACCATAACTTACTTCTTCATTCCTCTCCCCCGGGGTCCCCTTTCTCTGTTTCCTCAGTACAAGTTGAGATGTAGCTAGATCATTCACATATGGGTTCCAGGGAGTAGAACCACATCCTCTACCTGTTGTGTTTGTTTTATTTTTGTATCAGTCAGCTTTTTTTTTTTTTGTTATTCTCCAGTAACAAACAACCCCTAGTTCTCAGAAGCTTGCCACAATCAGGATTTTTATCTTTCTTGTTACATGATGGCTGTAGGCCACTTGTAGTTCTATTCCACATATCTTCATTCTGGAATTAAAGCTGAAGGAGGAGTCCATATTCAGGTGATGTTATTTTCTGGGCAGAGAGAAAAGAGCAATGGTGGAATTAACCTGATGGCTCCCAGAGCTTCTGCATGAGACTTGTAATTGCCACTTTCACTCTCATTTCATTGGTCAAAGCATTGATCTACTTTGTTATTGGCTTTGTCATTGGCTCATCCTGATGTCAATGTGATAAGAAAGTATGAACTGCTTTTAGGGAGGAACAAATAATTTGGAACAATCATGTGATTAGCCACAAGCTTTTCCATATGTGACAAGAGAAGCCCCTTCTCAGGTAACACAATGGGTCAGATTGCTTCTTCCCAAATGGAACTGACATCTAGCCCTGAGGAATAACCTCAGGGTTATTAGATAGTTGGTATAAATTTCTGGGTGCAATTTTATGTTGGTATGGTAAATGAGATTATTTAGTTCTAGAATTTAGGAAATATTTTACAATCAGGGAGTAAGGTCAGACATTTCCTCACATACGTTATAGGTATTATAGTATTAAAATCAGCCATGCCAAGTTTTATAAGCTTATATATCTTATAAGCTAGAAAAGAGAGTTCTGTCCTGACCTGTCTTTTGAGATCTTCTTAAGTTCCATGACCAATTTTATAATAATAGAAATATAATACAGGAAAGAGCTCTACCTGTAAGTCAATAAAATAAAAATTCAGATAGAGAGTTCCATACATATTCCTTGTCTAGAAAGAAGAATTTTCTAGCTTGATAAAAAGCTGGCATATAGCTTCAAGACACTATGTAACCAAAGTCTATGACTCAGGACTTCCCATGCCAAGGACGGTGCCCTGAACGACACAGTGCGTTGCTCTGATTGCCTAGCCATGGACTCCTAGAGATGAGAAATTTGAAACCAGCCATGAAAGTATCAAGGTTGACATGGACACCTGGTATTTCAGTTTAAACATTTCCGTGTTTGGCTATTAACACAGAAGGAACCAGGGTCTGCTGCCATTTGTTCTCTAGTTTCATGTTAGTGAATCTCTTCCTCTTTGTTTATGAATATGTGACTCTGACAGCTGACAAAGGACATTCCAAGAACATAGCCAGAGCCAAATTGTGCACTGCTATGGGAATTTCTCACAGACTTGTCCAATGACCCTGCTCTGGAGAAAACACTCAGGTAATGCATTCCCAGTGGTGGCTAAGCTCCCCTCAACTCACCGCTGGTTCCCTCATTAGGGTGTTTTTCTTTCTTTAGGTTTAATTTTTTAATGTATTTACTTTTTTTCCTAGCCCATCTCAACCTCCCACCACAGTGATTTTAGTGTCCGTGAGGGGGACTGGCTCGCCATCCCCGGAGACTGCCTTAGCTTTATTTTGAGTGCAGGCAGTTTGGAAAAATTACTTTCCCTTGCTGTTTGCACCACCACTGTCTTAACTCTGACTTGAGAATTCTGGACTTCTCACATTGGACTGAGGCTGAGCAGATGAAGATGCCTTCATTTTAAAGATGGAGGAATCACGTGACAATGAGGATGAAAGATTTGCCACCAGGTTCCCAGACATCGAAATGTGTTTTCCTTTGGTCTGTTGGTCTCAGATCTGTAAAATGTTTAACTGTGTAAAATTATAAGTTCGTCTGACTAAATTGGACAGATTGCAGGTAAAAACCCTCACTCCCTAAATCCCAATTGATCCCCTGGGCCATCCCTACTCCTTAAAAGTGTTATTATTACTATCAAGCCACAACCTCAAAAATTATTTCCCTTGGGAACACATACCTAACCCAGACACAGATTACTGTTTTTTGTTTGTTTGTTTTGGGGTTTTTTGTTTGGTTGGTTGTTTTTCCTTTTTTTTTTTTTTTAAATCACTCAATACTCTTTTTCCGAGCTTTCTTATTTGTTTCTTTTTTCACAACTTATGTCTCATTCAAAATGGTATTGAAATGTTATGATCTCCATCGTCCTGTGTTTACTATCAGGTTGAACCGTATAAAATTGCCAGTATTCAGCTCTTTTTTATCCAGGAGTGTGGCCGTTTCCTATGGTCTTTGACCTAACTCAGGCAGAACGGGAGGGCAAATTGTAAAAACTTGCATGCAGAAGAATGCAGTTTATTGACCAAATTAATGGCAGCTCATTGATGATAGGTAGTAGAGTTGCATGTGTGTCCAAGCTTCCATAAGATCCTTTGTAAAATGAAGGTTAACTAGCATGTTAAGTGAGAATTTTAACTTGGAAGAGAATTTCAACTTCTAACAGGAAAAAAAAAAAAAGCATATAACAGAGATGCACCTGTGCAAGTTCATATGCCCGCTCTTTTTGGGGTCTTTGGAAAAGCAGCCTTTCCTATCACTCTCTCTCTCTCTTGCTCACCCTCCCTTCCTGGCCTTGCACGGTCAGACTTTGGAAAAGAGCAGTCTACACTCACTTTCTCTATATTCTTCTTACTCACCGTGTAACACACCGTAATCTGGCTGCTGTTCCCAACACTCTGCTAAAACTATTTTTTGCCAAGGTCACTAATGAACTTTCAAGGGAAATTCAAGGGAAGCTTTTCTGTCTTTATCTTATTTAACTTCCCTGTTGCATTGGACAGGATGGGCCAGGATTTGCTTCTTAATACTTCGTCTCTTTCCCTGACTTTCAGTGGTCTCTCTTGGTCGTCATTCACTGTTTGTCCTAGTATCTAGTGTATTGTTGGCACGGGGAGGCACTTATGTAGCTTTGTTGAATAAATGAAGGCATGAATTAATGAAATTATTATTTTTTAGCTAATTATTAATTATTAGTCATTGCCAATAATCAGTGCAATATAGACTTCTAGTAACCTCTCTACCTACTGGCCAGCATACACATTTTTAGCAACATCTAACCTTCAGCATGCCACATTCTTCATCTTTCCATCTCAGAAATCCCCCAAGGTAGCTGGGGGCCAGGCAGGTATGACCGAGGAGGCTGCTGGTTCTTTTCTACGTGGATCCCTCTAATTCTGAGTGTTCTCAATATGCCGGGTCATCAGTCATGGTTTTTAGCAAACCCTGTTAGGAGAAAAGATTCATGTTCTTTTTTTTCCTCCCCAGGATGTATCACTTAGAGATCCAATAAACTGCATTCACAAATAGCCACTTGTTGCTAGCTTAGAGATACGACCTGACGAAATGATAGGGGAAAAACCCAACACCACACTCCGGGAGAACAAAAGCAATGCGCCAACAGAAAATGTGACACACGCACACACTTTATGCATGTTTAATTTCTGTTGTTTTGGTTGGAAAACAGCTGCAGGTGTCCTCTAATTATAACCCCATTTTCACAAATATCAACTGTCATATTTAATCTGTTATATTCACCATATAGCCTACTGTTAGAGCACATTTCTTTCATTACAAATTTAGTAGCAGAGTTTCAAATGCACAAGCTAACATTCAGGCTAGTCAATTAATGCATTATTTACAAGTTAAATGTTATTAAAAACAGGTTCTTAATTTGCTAATGATTTAGTAGACCCAAGGCAATATTCCAATTTTTTTTTTTTTTATTGAAAATGGAAGAACATTTAGAACAGTTGGGCTGGGGAGGGATGTCAGGAATATTTCAGGCCCCCTCACTACTTTCTGAGTCTCTCTTCTGCTTCCTTCTTTATTGTGTGTTGTTTTTGCCTGTAATAATCAATTGCAGCATGAGTAAGAAGAAAGACACAGGAAAAATAAAAACAGTGTAAGTACTATTGTGAGCGGTGTTTTTAAAAGCCACCAGGCAGTTTGGAATGACTCAATACACATGTTCACCATACAATTCAGCATATTTTGATTTACAGTGCTGTTCTAACAGCGCAGCAGGTTAGGAAGGTTAGAAGTCAAGGAAATTAAAGGTTATTAGCATTCCACTGTTGTCAGGCTATACGAGTGGATATATGTCTTTTCAAATACACTTTGAAAAATTAAGAGTTCCTGAGGTTCAAGGGCCTCAGAATCATCAGCACAATTTGGGTTTTGTTCTGTTTCAGTTTGTTCCTTCTTTATAGTTTGACTAGATCATGATCCAAATCCATAGCTTTCATGTTTGGTCATTCCATGACATGCTACTTATTTACAAAAGATAACATGGGGCGAGATCTTTGGTGACAAGGGATCCTGGCTGTGTGGAGCTGGTGACTCTGTCTTCATGCCTTTCTCTCCAGCTTTCTTCCTGGCTTAACGCCACCCCTTTTCTCCACCCTGGTTCTCCCTTGTTCTCTTCTACCTTTTTTTTTTTTCTTTTTTTGCAGGGGGTTGTGCAGAGGGAGAGGGAAAGAGAGAGGGAGAATCTTAACCACTGAGTAGTGAGTACTGAGCTCCAGCCCCCAGCACTGAGCCTGACATGGGGGGGGGTGCAGTGCAGAGGTTAAAGGTCATAACCCTCAGACCAAGAGCTGAGAAGAAATCAGGAGTCTGATGCTGAACCGATTAAGCTACCCAGGTGCCCTGACCTTGTAAAAAACTTAACAAAGTTTCACCTTCTTCATGAAATCTTGTCAAGATGACATCTAGTTTGTAAGACTCTTTTCCATCCCTGATTTCTTTCTCATGTCTCTGTCACATGATCACTCATTCAAATGTGCCTTACCCTGCATTTTCCTCTAGTTGTTTGTCTGTCAGACAAACTATAGAGTCAGAAAGACCTGCCACTCGATTGGTGGTGTGACCTAGGGCAAAGTATTTCTTTCCTCTTGGTCTCCCTTTTCTCTTCTCTGAAATGAAGATAAAAACCCTTAGTTAATTGTTGTGAGAATTGGTGAGATTGTATGTGGGAAGAACCCAGCTAAATTGTAGAGCCAACATGCGGTGGCTCTTGTTGCCATAATGAAACAAGATAATTTGTATAAATCTCCTAGCATAGTGCCTGGCTCATGTTTGGCACTCAGTGAAATTTCATTCCCTTTGGTACAATAAATAGGTCATAAGCACTTCTTGTTTTCATTTTCACTGAGAGTAAAGTTTTCTCAAGGGCAAGACTAGATTTTTTTTTTTTTCATGCTCTAGTTTGTGTGGATTAATGTTCTACCCTTCATATTTTGGAAGGTATGTTATCTCAGAAATTCCAGGTGGAGTTGAGTGCCCACTGCCCGCATCAGCGGCCCAGGCAAGGCCCTTGGTTATCCCTCGGGTCATTCTCCATATTCCCTCCACTTCTTAGGGATCATCTTCCAAATAAACTACCAACATCCAAAGCTCTTGTCTCAGGCTCTCCTTTTGGGGAAATCCAAAAGAAGTAAGGAAAAGATTCAAAAGACAGAGGAAGACAATGAATTAAACAATGGCCAAAATAGCAAAAGAAATTTCCAGGTCGCCCAAGGCAGTAATGACAGGGGAATGTCAATAGAACAAAGCCAAGAATGGAATTCACTCATTCATTTATGTAAAAAACTGTGTATTGAGCACCTAGCATGTACCCCAACAGATAGGGTCTTTTTGCCCCTGTGGCATTCATAATGTAGTAAAGGGACAGGTAATAAACAAATCAACAAGCAAAATTAGGTCAAGAAGTGATAGCAGCTCTGAAGAAAAAAAGGCAAGGTAAGAGTTAGACTGTGTGCAGGACCGATAGTGTGATTTATTTAAAGAGAATCAAGGCCTGTCTGGGAAAGTGATACTTGAACAGAGACCCAGTTAGAGAGAGAGTGCCCCCCTTTTGTCCACTGCCTACTGTCTTCTCGGGTAAAAGTGGAAAACAAATGCATTCTAGCCTGTGGATGGGCTGATAAGAGAAGATCCAATTCCTGCTGGTTGGAAAAAAATGGGGCATGGAGACTTCTCAGGGCAGTCCTCCAAGCAGAGTGCTGGGCTCCAAAATGGCCCTGAAGACCCTACCTTGGCAGCTCTTGTGCAGCCTTTCCTTCAGGAATTCCACAGCCCTCCCCTCCCCCCGCAGCCTTTGATCTTCTCTCTTAACTCTTCTTTGGTGTGTCCTTCTTTTCTATATCTTAAATAAAAAGAATGCCCTTACTCATAGACAATGTTAGGGTACATACAGAGCATACCTCGTCTCACTTAATTTCCACACAACTTTGTCCATTAAGTGCTTTCATTCTTATTTTATAGATGAGGAACTGGGACCTGGGGGTTTCACTTGGGACCACCCAGCTAGGTCCGAGACTGAACTCAAACTCAGTCGTTTGGCTCCAACCCAATATTTGTTTCAGTGCTGAGTGCATAAACCACTTAACCGATTTTTACCCCTTCCTGTGCCACCGCCACCCACCAGTCCCCATGGCAGCTGACGTGCATGGGCTGATTGGCTCCTCCTTCTATAGGAGTCCATCATTCTGACTTTCTAGCAGATCTCAGTAAGCCCAGAGGTTTACTTTTTTAAAATTTTTAATTAATTTATTTATTTTGGGGGGAGATTTGATTTTTAAGTAACCTCTATGCCCCGTGTGGGGTTTCAACTGGCAACCCTGAGATCAAGAGTCGCATGCTCTCCTGACTGAGCCAGCCAGGGTCACCAAACCCAGGGGTTTCTAACTATAAAGTCTGAGGAGAAATCCTTTCAAGAGATTCATTCTTTAGTATTCCAGCCTCGCACAGCTGCTCTACTCTTTTTTTTTTTTTTTTAAGATTTTATTTATTTGACAGACAGAGATCACGAGTAGGCAGAGAGAGAGGAGGAAGCAGGCTCCCTGCTGAGCAGAGAGCCCAATTCGGGCTGGATCCCAGGACTCTGGGATCATGACCTGAGCTGAAGGCAGAGGCTTTAACCCACTGAGCCACCCAGGCGCCCCGGTGCTCTACTCTTGACTGGGTTTTCTCGCTGCCATATTAGAATTAACAACATTTTTCTTACAAGTAATAATTAAATCTAGGTGTGTGCTAAGGTAGCTGATCCGTAATTCTCCTCCTTTTAAGAAAACATGAAGTGAAATTTGATGTAATTGCTCCTGGATCAGTTCCCCTTTGCCTAGAGGACTGTTCGTTTTTGTTTTTGTTTTCTTGCAGGACTTTGCACTGGATTCTGAATCTGAAAGACTTGATCCCTCAGCAATGGCTTCTTTAACATCTGTGGGAACTCAGAGGGGATTTCCTCTGCTGGGGACTTTGCTTACGGTACCAGGCTGAGTGGGACTCTTCCTTTGTGTTGCAGTCAGAAACTGTACAATTTTATTTCTTTTATCTTTTTAAAGATTTTGTTTATTTATTTGGCAGAGAGAGGGAGAGAGCACAAGCAGTGGGAGCAGCAGGCAGAGGGAGAGGGAGAAGCAGGCTTCCTGCTGATCAGGGAGCCTGATGTGGGGCCTGATCCTAGGACCCCAGGATTATGACCTGAGCCAAAGGCAGACACTTAACCAACGGAGCCACCCAGGCATCCCTTGAAATTGCACAATTTTTTAAAAGTTTAAAACCCAATGCTCTATGTCAGCCTCTCAAAGAATACATGGGAAACTACTGCACTTTTTGGAACATTGCTCTTAAAATGTTGGAAATTAAAGATGACGAATGTCCACTTAAGGTCATTTCTTCCAGCATATAGGTTGATAATGCTGAACATTTTAAAAGTTTTGGTGTTTTGTTTTGGTGCACAAACTCTCCAATGAATAATCTTCATTTATCACAGGAACTCAGTGTGAGGTAGGTATTTTTCCAATTTCCATTTTATGCTTCAGTAGCACATTCTACTTCCCCTTTTAAGACACTGTACTCATTTTTAATGATTTTAACAACTCAGCTGTTGTACCTATTTGTTCAATATGTGGAGTTGAAAAGGCAAATTCTTGAACCAGACAGACAGTTAGGATTCTTGGTTCTGAAAACTGTCCTAATGCCTCCCTGCCTCAGTTTCCTCATCTGTAGAATGTGAATAATGACAGAATTGGCTTCATAGGATTGTTCTGAGTTTTAAGAGTGATCATGTGGGGCGCTGGGGTGGCTCAGTCAGTTAAGCGTCTGCCTTTGGCTCAGGTCATGATCCCAGGATCCTGGGATCCTGTCCCTCATGGGGCTTCTTGCATGGTGGGAAGCCTGCTTCTCCCTCCCCATCTGCCTGCTGCTCCCCCTGCTTGTGCTCTCTCTCTCTGGCAAATAAATAAAATATTTGAAAAAAATAAAAGTGATCTTTTGAGCAGTGCTCCGTGTGGTGCCTGGGATACCGTAAGCATGCCACAACTGTCAGCGGTTGTCAAGATGCCCTTGTTCCATAATAAATAGGTGGCCATCTGTCAGGGGTTGCCAGGGACAGTCCTGATTTGCCAGTTGTCTTGCCGTAATCAATAGTGTCCCCCGGTGCTCCAAAAAGTGATCCCGTTTGGAAACACTATAGAAATGGTGGTACTGATAAGTGGTTGCCTGGGTGAGGGAAGGGAAACTGGAAAAATCAGAGTAAGGTTAGTGGACAGTATCAACGTCTACATCTTGGTTGTGATACTGTGCTGTTGTTTTACAAGCTGTTACTGTTGAGGAAAACTTGGAAGGGAAGTATACAGCATGTCTCTGTATTATTTTTTTCAATTCTGTGTAAATCTGTAAGGATTTCAATACAAAAAGTTTAGTTAAAAGAAGAAGAAAACAAGTCCCAATATGAAAGATAAATAATCATATGGTCATCCCAGAAACTGTTATTTTCCCACCAAGACATGACCACCTTTTATGAAAAGACCTGCCATTGGCTCCCTCTATTTACTGGGTTTTATTTTTTATTTTTTTAAATTTATTTTAATTTTTTTTAAAGATTTTATTTATTTATTTGACAGAGAGAGATCACAAGTAGGCAGAGAGGCAGGCAGAGAGAGAGGGGGAAGCAGGCTCCCCTTGGAGCAGAGAGCCCGATTCAGGACTCGATCCCAGGACCCCGAGATTACAACCTGAGCCGAAGGCAGTGGCTCAACCCACTGAGCCACCCAGGTGCCCTGGGTTTTATTTTTATCCATAGTACTTACCTCCACTTGACAACAGCTCTGTTTAGAATGTCTACTACAAAGCCTACTACGTGTCAATGAACGAACAATACATCAATGAACAAACTCCTTGTAGAGCTTATATTCTACTGGAGGAAAGAAATAATAAACCAGAAAATAAACAAAAAACATAACTGATGAATTATGTAGTATTGAAAACTGATAACCATATTGGAGAAAGAATATAGAGTAGATGTATTTATTAGCCAAGGTTCTTCAGAAAAACTGAACCAACAGGATCTATAGAAATATTTATTATAAGGAAATGGCTAAATTAGCTCACATGATAATGGAGGCTGGGAAATCCCAACACATGCAGATGGCAAGCTCTTGACCCAGGAGAGCTAATGGTAGAGTTCCAGTCCAAGTCCAAAGGCTGGAGAAGCAGAAGAGTTGATGGCATAAATTCTAAACTGAAAGCTAACGGGCTCAAGACCCATGAAGACTCACTGTTTCAATTCGAGTCCAAAGGCAGTCAAAGCAGTCAAAACCTGATGTCCCTGTTCCAAAGTGGTCAGGAAGGAAGATTTCCCTCTTTGTGTTGGGAGGGTCAGACCTTCACCTGATTGGAAGAGGCTCGTATCTACTGGGGAGAGCCATCTATTTTGCTTGGTCTACTGACTCAAATGTTAATCTCAGCTAAAAACACCCTCACACCCAGAATAACGTTGGAGCAAACATGTGGTCGCCTCATGGCTCAATTAAGATGACACATAAAATCAACTAGCACAGCAGGATAAACGGAAATGGATATTGGGTCATGGTTAAAATTTTGAACAGGGTGGTCATGTTGCCTTTTTGGGAAATGAATGGATGAACAAACACTTGAAGAAGATGAGCCACTTATTGGCCTATTATTCAAATTTCCATATGATTTTGAAATGAAATGAAATGAAATGAAAGCTTTATGACTCCAGAGATTTAATTTTTTATGATTATATTCCCAACATAATACCTAATGCTTATTAGGTCCTCAAAAGTATTTGTTGGGTCCCTGAGTGAAAGATCAGGGGTGGGGACTGTGGTCAGCAAGGGGGTTTTATCTCTCATCCTCAGCACAGTGTTTGACACATCTTTAGCCATTGATAAGTATTATTTTATTGTTGCTATGATTATTAATAATAGATAATAAATGCCATCATGCACACGAGCTTACTTTTTTGTTTGCTGTTGTGTCCTAGCTCTTCAGCATCAGCACTGTGCCTGGAACACATGGAATAATTAGTCAGTAATGACCATTATGGCTACGGGCTCAGGTATAGAGGTGGAGAATTGTGACATGGCATGGCTCGGCCATGGTCCCAAGGCCAGAAACCAGCAGGGCTGGGCCTTCACATTGATTTTCCAACTCTCAAATTGCAGTCTTTCATCTATATCCACAGCCTTTCTGTCACACACCCTGCTTGCCCTTTATGCATTCACACCCGGCTGTGCTGTGACGTCCACCTGAGTGACAGGCAGGCAGTTTACATTGTATTGTCAGTGCACACGCCTCCCCGAGGACAGCCATCTCCCCCAGACATCACAGGGTCAGGGGTCCAGACACGCCCTCACGTTAACACAGGGAGAGGCAACAGAACCTTCTGGGGACCACTGACTTTGTCAGACACCCATGCATGCATTTCAGTTTGAAAGACTCCACCGGGAAGTTGCAGACTTTTAAAACTAATTTGGTGTTTATTCAACTTTGCAATCACTTCTATGTACTATCTGTGTTTCACACACCGTGAAACGGCGCTACACTGTGCAATTGAATTAGTTGTACAGTGACTCAAAGGCATTAAACAATGACTTTGATATTTTAAGTACTGACTAGGAGGGATTTTTAATTCCTTCCTCATAATGAAAGCCACAAAAAAAACCCAGTTACACAACCCTGGAACACTTATTCTCTTTTCTATTCTGGGTGGACCCCACTGAGACAGAAAAAAATCTCTGAGCATTTAGTTTGCTTAATGGCAGAAGAAAAATTAAACAAGCATAGACGTGCAACCTTAATGACACCCAGCAACACTAGAATAACAGTTCTGAGCTTCTAAAACCTGTTATTTAATATAATGGGTAAATCTTGTGGGAGCTTTTCAGGTGCTGCTGAGTCTGAACAAACAGCTACTTTGTGAGAAGGGGCGGGGGTAGAGAGGAAGGGCGCAGGCCCTGCTTGGCGCTCGTTGGCTTGGGAGGGTTTCAGGGCCCCGTTCAGGCCGGGCAGGTGCTGGCCAAGACCCAGCGCGGGCCGGACAGTCCCCAGGGAGGCCACGTTCCTTCTGGAAACAGCATGATGCCTACTTGGGCCACATGTATCCTCAGCCCTGCCGGTGCTTAGGAGGAACTTTCACAACAGAGCCTCTCTGGAGATGGCATTGAAAGAAAGGAAGAAGAGGAAGAGAGAGAGAGAGAGAAAACAACTCAAAACAAAACCACAGCAAGTGAATTAGCGCCCTGAACCTACAAGCATTAGCCGGTAATAGTTCAGGGCAAAGCACGTAAGTGATGATTCACATCTGACAATAAATATATGAATAGCTGTTGAAAGCTTGTTTGATTTTCACAAAGAGGTTTGAACAAACATTCGTTTGTTCATTAGTCTTAAGCAACACTTTTATGGCGGGGGATGCATTAAACCTAACATATGTCTGCTACCGAGATATTGGGTGGTTTTAAAGATGAAGACACAAAGCCATGCATATCATTTTGTGGAGCAGCCTTGAACTACCTGTAATGGAGTGAGATACAGTTATTATGTATTAATGCTGTGAATCTTCATCCAGCGAATAGGCGAGAAGGACTGCCGTGTCTTTGGGGATAAAGACTTAGAGGGCCCCGTCCTGCCGTCGGTACAGAGTTTGCATAAACTCATTTTGTTGTTGTTGTTGTTGTTGCCTAATTTTTAAAAACGCGAGTGGTTTAAATCTGTTCCCCGAGGTAATTTATGCTAAACTAGCGTTCCAACACCATAAATTCCCCCCTTATGGCAATCTCTGCTTGGGTGTCAGGTCGGCCTAGGTTACTGAGCAAATGGCCGCTTCAAAATTTTTAGGGTAATTGCCTCTATAACTCGTTTAGCATGCGCCCTGTCAGGAAATCTCTCATTGTCACTGCCCCTCCTGTTCCCCATCTCCCTCCTCCTTCTTTTCCACAGTGTGGTACTGAAGACCCCTCTCCTGGGCAGAATGACAGTGGGCCTCTCCTCTTCTGCAGCACCTGCGTTTTGCTACCATCCCAGCATTTTCTCATGAATGGAAGGTCACACCTGATGAGGCCCAGAGGGTGGTGGTTTGGCGGAGCGCCCTGTGACCCGTCTCCATCTTTGCTAAAGAAGTCCTCGGTGGAGAGGACGTAGGTCGATTGGAATAAAATGAAGGGCAGATCCATAAGCCCAAACTCTTCCAATTTTGTTTTGTTTTGTTTTGTTTTACAAAGCCTGGGTTAGTTATTGAGGTCGACCAGAATGGTGAGAGTGATTTCAACGGTGTACTTTTATCCCTTCCCTCGGGGTCTCATGGGTGTGGACAGGGAGCCTTGGCAGGAGGGATGTCATTGGGATTAGGTACTGGACACACAGCCTGGAGCTTCTATGGATAGGTGGCTCCGTATGGGTTTTTTTTCATCAAACTGCCTCATAAAATATGTTAAATACCCAGCTCCTAAATCCAATTCATTAATTATCTTGCTTAAAATATACTTCAAATAGATCACATTTGACATGGTATGTCACTGATAAAAGAAGGAAATGATAACCCTTAAAATCAATAAATGTTTTAAATTTATTTTACTTATTATGGTTGTCATAACATTTTGACATGGAGGGCTGATATGTCAACAACGCTGTTATCACGATGGAAAGCAATGGCATTGAACTGTCTCACCTTCCATGTTGCTGTTGCAGGGGAAAGTGGGCCCAGGGGGAAAATACAGCTAAAATCTCCAAGGAAGAATCTGCTGGTGGAGTCAATAAGGGTCATCACTGAATAAAGCAACCTGAGTGCAAAACAAAAGCCTGGCGAGAAAGTCCTCGCTCTAATCTGTTACCTTTCTCCCCGTGGATTAAAAAATAATCGGAGTTAAAAATGTATGGAGCGCTTTCTACGTGCCAAACCCTCTATCATGTATTTTAGCTCATTTCATCCTGTGAAGTGAGGTCCTTGTATCTCTGATTCACAGATGAGAAAACCGAGTTCTGCAAAGAATACATCGCGTGCCCAAGGTCACAAAGCTAGTAAGGGGTGGAGCCCGGGTTTTCATGGATCAGTGCCTGGTTCTACTCAGTCACCGACGCCAGCCGTGTTCTGTGTGGTTTGGAATTCCGATGGATTCTGGCCTCTGCTCAGCCTGACTTACTACCAGAAGACCACCTCTTTTCCAAGCCCTTCACCATCTCCAGCTGTGGGATGCAGATATAGTAGCAAAGGAACGTGGACCGTGGGTTGGGGTTTGCAAAATGCTTTCGTATTCCTAGAGAAGAGAGGCTCGGAGGCAACCAGCACTCTTTTCTTTGTCTGCAGGCTTTAGAGTCAAAGGCAATTGCAAAAAAGGAGCACTTGAGAGCGATGCCTTTTCTGCTAGTTAGGACACAAGTGAAACTAGATTTTTTAAAAGGCTAAATGTAGGTTTGACCCTGCTGGAACTGACTCCAAAGCAATAAGTAATTGATGTGACTTGGAATCCTTCAGAGCAGCAGTATTTTCGATGCCCAGCTAATTAAAGTTCAGCAAAGGGCTCCTGGTGGGCAGGGTCAATGTCTTCTGTCCCTCGGTCTCTGTGTTGTACAGAGTGGGTGCCTAACCAATGTTTGTTCAGTGTGCTTTTCATCCACAGCCAGCGATCAGCAGCTTGTTCATTTCTTAAGTCCTCTCCTTTCAACTGTTGATTGGTTTATAAAGTGTTTTTGTTTTTACTGGGGGGTCCACACCAACTCCTTAACAATTAGCCTTGGCAGCTAAAAGGTTTGTTTTACTGATATGTATTTACTGTTACTGTTACGGAAAAAGATCTGGGTGGGGCGCTGGGCATATAGCAGCACTGAATAAGATAGACAAATGTGGGAGCTAGACATCAGTGAACTCATGAAACAATTATTTAATTATTATGGTGGCAAGTCGTATGTTATAAGACTTTAGTAAAAACTGAAGGCGTAAAAGGTTATGGGTGCCCTCCTAGGAGAACTTGGCCCACACTGGGGCTCTAGGAAGGCTTTCTTGGGGAAATGATGTCTGAGCTGAACTGTTCAAGATGAATGAATATTAACCAGGGCAAGCAGACTAAGGGAATGATAGGAGGCAGGGTGTTAAATAAATAATCCAGAGAGAGAGAATGCATGGGTGAGACCACTTTGCTCAGAGGAAGCTCAGTAGTATTCAGAAACAGAAACCAGATCTGTTTGGCTGGAATGGGGCAGTTGGGGGGGTGGGGAGGTGTGCGTTGAAGAGCAGGGCAGCAAAATGAGACTTTTTTTTTAAGCAGTTAAAACTTTTTGGTTGTGATAGTAAGGGCAATCTATTAGCTCAGAAACAGAAAACTCCAGAGGTAGGATGGCTCATGATCTCATCAGAGTCAAAACTTCATCAGAGTTCTCCATTCCTCCTTGGTTTTCTTGGCCCCAATCTCCTACCATGTGTTGACACGTGTCTCCTAAGGGAGTGAAAAAACTGCAACAGTTCCAGCCCTCATGCCTGCCTTCCATGCCACCTGGAAGAGAGAGAAATTTGTTAGATTCCTACTAACAAGCTGGAAGATTCACCCTGATTGGAGCAGTGCCCTCACATGGCAAGCCCTGAGCCACACCAGGTGTTGAAGGGGCCGGAATGGCGACCGAGTCTGGTCCGGAACAGGCGGGCTGTCTCTGGAGAGACAAGGGGTGAGTCAGCTTCCCTGGAAACACCGAGATTACAAAACAGAAGTCAAGGTTGCTGCAAACACAGAATGGATGATGGGGAGACCACAGTGTCTAGCCTGTAGGGTTTGGGGCTTATGAAGACCATCAGGGATCATTAAAGGACTTTCAGCAAGTCAGTAATATCACTAGATTACAATGAGATGTTTAAAAACAGCGTTATGAACTCCATCTTGATGTTCCTAGGTCTATAGTTCCTAAGAAGACAATCACTGTCACGTAAATAAATCATTAGGTTAGCAATAAAAAGGCAAATAATTATTTTTTCCAGTGTTCCTAGTAATAATAGCAACTGTTAATTCTTATTAGCCCATCTACTGTTAATAATAGCCAATGAGAATAATGAACCAGCCACTCCGAACAGAGCTTTCCAAGAATTATTTTATATAATCTTCCCTATACTCCTAGAAGGTAAGCCCCACTAATACCCCTTATTACTGACAGAGAAGGTGAGGTCTGGAGACATTAAGTAACGTACCCAAGGTTACACAGATAGTAAAACAGCAAGATCAAAAGCTGCCCGAACTGAAATATTGTACTATTTCCACTAAACTCTGGAATATCATGGGGGCAGTGGAAACCGTGCCTTTATTTATTTGGCAGATAAATATGGAATAAAGCCTCGTGCCAGGATTCAGGAGTCTCAACTGGCTAGCCTTGGGCCAGAATTTAAAAAATAAATTGTGATAAAATATATAATGTAAAAATTGGCCACTTAAACCATTTTTAAGTGTACAGTTCAGTGGCATTACTTGCATTCGCGATGCTGTGCAACCATCCCCCGGCCCCACTTCCAAAACTTTTTTTATCATTTCAGACAGAAACCGTAACTATTAAGCAATAGTTCCCCATTTTCTTCTCCCCACAGCCTCTGGTAACCTCTTATCGACTTTCTGTGTCTAGGAATTTGCCTCTTTCAGATATGTTATACAAGCGAAATCATCCAGTATTTGTTCCTTGGTGTCTTATTTTATTTTATGCTTATTTCACTTAGCACAATGCTTTCAAGGTCCATCCATGCTGTAGCACGGGTTTGAACGCCGTTCCTTTTCCTGGATGAAGAATCTGCCAGCATTTTGATAAAACTATTTTTGTTAGTACAGTGATGGCAAAATATTTGAAGTTGAAAAAGTATAATTTTAAGTTAGCTTTGCAGTCTCTAGTTTTCATCATCCTTATAATCTTCTGTCGTCTTTTTTTCTTAGAGAGGGGGAAGGGCAGAGGGAGAGGGACACAGAGAATCTTAAGAATCTCAGCCCTGCGAGAAATCAAGACTCAGGCACTTAACTGACTGAACCCTCCAGGCGTCCCAGTCTTCTGTTGTCTTAAAATCAGTACATTACTTTGCTCATTGATGTCCCTTGCCTGGATCCCAAGGCATTTGTGTTGCAGTCACTGCTTTTGCAGTCTGGGATGACAGAGGTCTTGGAGATCATTGAGACTGAGTCCTCTCCTCAAGAAGGTAGAAACTTGTCTCTGTGCCCCTTTCTGCCATCACCGAGTGGCATGGTGCCTTATATACGGGGTGCTTAATGAACATTTGTGGGCTCCGGTTTCAATTCAATGTAGCAAATCTTTATCAAATGTTTGTAATGTTCTAGGCACTGTGCAAAGAGTTATATATGGATATGATGGAGAGGAAAAGAAATGTGTTTCCTGTTCTCTCAGACACTATGCTATAGGTAGACAATAATTGCTGATGGTCTTAAAAATAGTCATGTGTTCTATTTTTATAGTTTTTTGTTTCCACAGAATGTTCTTGTAACAAACGTGATGTTTGACATACGTTACTTTTGAAAACTAATGGCTATGTTTTACTTTATTCCGAAATGCAACACAGTGGGAGAAGTTATTGGTTAACTAAGATTTTAAAGTTTGATTTGATGGGGTGGTAAATGATGAATTAATTCTTTCAGAGGCTTTTTTAAAATCTAAAAATAGTTGGTGTAAAGGAAATTGTTTCTCAGCCAAGTTGGGAGCTGTGCCAATTTTTGCTGTGCTCTAAGAATCCTTACCAACTTTCCTGCCATTTTATGGGCCTCCTTCTCTTGAGAGATCCAGGATTAAAGTTAAAAGGATGCCTTAAAACAAAATCCAGAGTGTCCTCCCCTTGTCTCTTCATGTGTGTTATCCGTGCCAAGATCAGTTGTGAGGGCTTTTAGGAGTGAGTAGCTTCAGAGTGTCCTCGTGGAGGTTTCCTGAGTTCACCAGACTTGCTGTCACCTGGAACTGTCCCACTTATTTGGTCATCAACAGCATCCTAGTGGAAAAGCCCTCAGCAATTCTCCATCCTGCTGTGTAGCTGTAAGTGTGGGTCTCTGTCTTCATGTGTCACAGCCTCCCCACCCTGGAGATGTGGGAAAGAGCATAAGTGGAAAGAGCCAGCATTGAGTCAGTGAGCTGACTGAGAAAAGCTGGTGTCTTTCTGAATTCTCTATAATCACGTAGACTTGTGTCGTTACCAACAAGAGTAAAAGGGGCCCATGGAGAGCAGTGGACTAGAATCCTTGAAGGAATCCAAATGCCGATGACAAAAAAATGCTTTTTGTCAAACATTAGGAAAGAACATTAATACATCTGAACAAACCTACCTAAGAAAATTGTGTAGGAGGCAGAGAAGGAGACTCTTGGAATGGGAGGAAATGCCAGTTCAGTCTGGTTTAGAGAAACTCCAACCACAAGCTCTTTTCAAAAGGATATCAGGATTCAAGCATTACATCATTTAGAGAAATTCTCATTGGTGTTCAGACCCTGTCTGGCTGGAATCTGATTCCCTTTATTTAACCCTTTCTCAGCTGAAACCTAGCCCATTCTAACTTTGGGAATATACATTCCATGTTGTTTGCAACAGCCGTTAGCATTTGAGCAGAAAGCCTTGGAAGGGAGTTGCTTTCTATAAGACCCTCAGCTCAGTGTAAGTTTTTATGTTTAGAGTTTCAAAAAGTTATTTCAAACGCTTTGTTGCTATGTAATTGCAAAAGCAGCATTCCTGGGAGAAACGCTTCAATGAAAGCCTTTGAAAAATAGAGAACATCTAGTCATTGTATGATTACTTTTCCCACACCTCATTCCCCTTTCTCTGTCCCCCCCCCCAGCTTCATTGAGAGTTAAGTGACATGTAACACTGTGTCAGTTTAAGGTATACAGCATAATGATTTGATATGCATGCATATTGAAAATGATCACTGTAATAAGGTTACCTGTCACCTCGCATAATTACCATTTTTTAAATAGTGAGAACATTGAAGGTTTACTCAATTAGCAACTTTCCGGTATATAATACAGTATTGCTAACTAGAGTCACCATGGTGCACATTAGATCCCCTGAACTTATTCACCTTATAACTGGAAGTTCGTAACCTTTGACTAACATCTCTCCCTTTTCCCTATCTCCCCAGCACCTGGCCACCACCATTTTACTGTTTCTCTGAGTTCAGCTTTTTCAGATTCCACGTGTAAGTGAGATCATGCAGTATTTGTCTTCTTGTGTCTGACATATTTCTTTTACCACAATGCCCTCAAGGACCATCTGTGTTGTTGCAAACAGCAGAACTTCCTTTTTAATAGCTGAGTAATATTCTATTATCTATGTATGCTCATATCTGCACCTATATCTATATCATCTCCTTTATCCATTCACCCCCCTGGGGGCCACTAAGGTTGTTCCATACCCTGGGCTGTTGTGAATCATGCTGCAATGAACATGAGAGGGCACCTATCTCTTCAAGATAATGATTCCATTTCCTTCAGATGTATACCCAGGAGTGGGATTGCTAAATCATAGGGTCATTGTATTTTTAATTTTTTGAAGAATCTATATTGACTTTTCTACAGCGGCTGCACCAATTAACACTCTGAACAACAGGGCACAAGTGTTCCCATGTGTACTCAGGTCCTCTGTCCATTTTTTAATCAGAATGTTTGATTTTTTTCCTACTGAATTGCATTTGTTCTTTATATATTTTAGATATTAACTCCTTATGAGACACATGGTTTGCAAACAGTTTCTCCATTTCTTGGATTGGCCTTTCATCTTGTTGACTCTTTCTTTTCCTGTGTAGAAGCTTTTTAGTTTGATATAGTCCCACTCACTTTTTTTTCACTTTCGTTGCTGAACGCTTTTGATATCATTCATATTCAATAAAATTATTGTCAAGAACAATGCCAAAGAAACTTTTCCCTTATGTTTTGTTCTAGCAATTTTATGATTTCAGGTCTTATGTTTAAGTCTTTAATCTACTTCAATTTAATTTTTGTGGTGGTGTAACATAGGGGCTCAACTGAACTCTTTTGCTGTGAATATCCAATTTTCTCACACTATTTATTGAAGAGACTATCATTTCCCCATGGAGTATTCTTGGCTCGGTTGTCAAATATTAGTTGACCATATATGGGTGGGTTTATTTCAGGGTTCTAGGTTCTGTTTTGTTGGTCTATGTGTTTATGCCATTACCATGTTGTTTTGATTACTATAGCTTTGTAATATAGTTCGAAATCAGGAAGTGTGATGCCTTCGAATTCATTCTTTCTCAGGATTGCTTTGGCCATTTGGGTTCTTAAGTGGTTCCATACAAATTTCAGGGTTTTTAAAAAAAATTCTGTGAAAAAATGCCATTGGAATTTCGATAGGGATTACATTGAATTTATAGATAGCTTTGGCTGGTATGATCAATCTTCTTTCTCTTATAATCATGCTCTTAACTTTTGGCCAACATTTATGTCAGATTGTTGCTCTACCTTGTCTTTATGGGTAAATTTAAAATTATGGACTTATAACTAAGCAACCATTTACAAAAACTGAAGTAACTTACCATGGCCACCAAAGAGATATGTAAGCATTTTGGCTACATGATGCCAATTTATTTGGGTATTTCTCATTTGATCTAGGAACAGGAACTCATATAGTTAATGATTTCAAAAGTATACCATTCTGGAATTGGCCTGTGGTCTTCTTGTCTTCCCACTGGATGCTTGAATGGAACCAGATAGACACAGACAATAATTGTGGGTCAGAATGATAAGATCCCTCATAATAGCTTGGGAGTTGTGAAATTTAGGGCTATTTTATTAGTTTCCTATCACTTTCCCTTTCTTCTAATATATGTTTTCCAGTTAATAAATTAAAACCCACTCTATTTCAATCATTTTTGGTTTTCATAACATCCCTGGAGATAAATGGAGACGACTAACAGAGACAAAAAACATAGGTCCAGAGGCATGGCAAATTGCATAGGATAGAGGAAGACAGGGAAGAGAAATAGGACACTCTGATCCCCTACCCACCTGCAGGAGGACTGGTGGCTGAGATGTAACTGACAGTAGACTTGGGAGCAAGGAGCTACTTATTGGGCTTTTCAAGCATGATATGCTTACCCTCCTTTCTGATTCAATTACTACAAAAAAAAAATCATAATATTGGCCCCAGCAGTCAGGATTTGGTCCCCAAAGGTAGGAAGAGAAGGGTGGGAGAGTGAAACCCCCAATGTACTGGCCTTCAGAGAAGATAGGAAATTCAGACAAAGAGTATGTGTACTCAGGGAGTATTTTTAGCTGTTTCTTTACCTTCTTCCATACAGAGACCTACATTTCAATGGAAACAGAATTGGTAGTTGACTCATAATGATAGAGTGTTTAATACTATAAAATTATTTGTGTTTAAGAGTAATATATATTCTCCATCAGCCTTAACAATGTTCTTTTGTCACCTGCAAAAACTGTTCTCTAGAATGAAGATTCCCTCTTAGTCCAAAGGCTCAAAATTAGCAATCATTATTGAACAGAAGAGTAAAAACAGCCAACAAACTTCTGTGCATTTGATTCCAGTTCAGAAATCCATTATCTTAAAAATGTTCCTGTTGTAAGTCAAGTTCTTCAGGAAGCAGACCCAGAGGATATACTGGGTAGTGCTCTGACTCTGGGGGAAGGGAAGGGAATAGGATTGGGGAAAGAGAGAAGTCAAACTGTAACACAATTCCAACAAAGGGCTCAGGGTCCTATGGTCCCCATCATAGGGCCCTTTGGGAGTCTATGAAGCTGGGCTATCTCTGCACAGTTGTCCTCAATTGGGACTAGGGGACTGGGTCTTTATACCCCTGTAGTGACCAGTCATGGGATGTGCGTGGCCCTAGGGGTAGGGTATGACCCTCGGTGAATTGAATCTCTGGAGTGAGCCCTAGAGAGGTACTCAGCTAAGAGTCATAGGTGGTCAACACTGCCAGAGGCTGCAGGAATGAGTGTCTCTGTCCCAGAGGGTGGATTTGGGCCATGCACCACAACTTCCACCACAATGCAGATAAAAGGTCTCAGCAAAATAGACTTCTAAGATCATTCAGTCCTTTCAAAAGTTGCCAAGGTAAATTAGGGAGCTAAAGACTTCAAAGAGAACCCTGAATGGCCCAGAGATGGCAGATTTCTTAGAAATTATAGGGCAAGGCTCTTGTTTAGAACCTTTTTACTCAAATCATCAAATGAATGGCTTTTCCATATACTAGATTGTAGCAAGAACACAGGGTCCTTTCTGGTTTTTGATGTGTAGGATGGTAGGGGAAAGAGGTAGGAGTGTAGCTGCCTCCATCACGATCTGCTTGACAGAGTAAAAAGCATTTGGCTTAACCTTCACCACCTCAGCTGGAGTCCGCATTCTTAGAGGATGAGCTAAAGGTTGCATTCTGGATCATTCTTTGAAAGAAGGGGAGAAAGCTGCTGCCAAGAACAGGAGTACTGGAGCCTTGAAATGGACTCCGAAAACTGGTTGTGGGATGGGAACAAAGCCTTCTATGGCATCGCTGTTCGGAGCTACTTCAGGGAGCTATGGGATCATCATGGCATTGCCTATGGTAATCAGGGGCTGTCTGACATTCAGGAGGTGAAGCAGGAAGATATGTGTGCCTAATGTTGAAGAAAAGCATTTTTATGTCTGTTAACATTTATGGTGTCCGATTGAGTGGGTTAGCAAAATAAAGACAGATGGCAACAGATTAATGCGAACACTTACAATACCTACAAGATTGCACCCACTGCAGCTGAAACCCTTGCACTCAGCTTCCTCACAGTCAAATGTCACTGAGTGACCCTGAAGAGAAGAGCAATTTATGATGGATCAGGAATCAGGATTAACCATACATTTATCATGGAATGAGGAATCAGAAACTTCATTTAATGTACAACTGTGATGTTTGTCTGGGGCTGGTGGATCATTACTTTGCAATCACTCCTTGTGTTAGGAAGCAGGAATTGATTAGCCTAGGGTCATTAAGTCCATCCCCTGCCTCTAGGCTGTACAGTTTGTGTAAATGGTTCCAGCTGGATATGCCTTTATGCTATTCTTAAGGAGCTCCTGAGGAGGAAATTACGAGATATCCCAGAGGAGCACATTGTGAGGGTCTCAGAGCCCTAAGATCCAAGAAGTTCTTTTCTGTATTTAAGGAGCACTGGACTAGGGAGTCATGAAACCTGGATTCTCTTATCAACTCTGATATTTAGCAGTGGTTAGACCTTGGGGTATCTATTCTTTAACCTAGCTTTTCGTATGTAGGAGGAGACTGAAACTATTTTTCCAGACACACCCGACTCGTCTATAAGACTGTCGGGAGCATCAAAGGAGGCAGTGAGATGTAGAACACTGTAGCATTTCTAAATTAGATTGTGATTCACCAATTCAAGGGTACAAATGAGATCAATTAGATACAATTAAGGACTGATCAGGCCATGGAGAAGCAGATGCGATTAAGAGTAGAAGGCCTCTGCGAGTTTAAGTTGAGAGAACAGATCGAAGGTAGAGTCGGTCATGTTTACAGTTGAACGCTAGGTGCATTTGACTTGGTCATGTTCAAGCCTGTTGCCCCCATCACAATGTGATACCAAAGGTTAAGTTAACTGGTATGAAGGTTTCAGTCGTCATTGTTGGGTTTAAGGACCATTTGGAATGAGTTTTGTTTCTAGCTTTAAGATGCTCAGTGACCTGGAATGCACTGTCCTGTATTCGGCTGAATCCAATTACTAGAGGACAGTGTGGGTTTGGTGTTGAACCAGAAACCCACCCACTCACTGCACATGTGTTTCCATATCACATAGTGAAAAATACATTGTAGCTTCAAGCCTCTGATAAATGGTGGTAAATTTTTTCAACGTTGGAATTTTTCTAATGTCTGATAAATGTCTTTCATAATTCACCAAAGCTTTTTGAGTACAAGAGAACATCCATTATAAAGCAGAGATATGAATTTTCCCTGTATATGCCTTCTGACATGACCCCACCTTTGCTTTGCCGGCATTTGAGTCAAGGCTGTTTTGTTGCTGCTGCCCAATGGGCTCCGCGGCTGCACTGGAAGAGTTGTGACCCTCCCTCCCTCGACACTTGGACACAATTTGTCCTGTCTTTTTCACCCTTGGAGAGCCTCACAGCTGGTCTGCATGATACCCGATATCATTTTTATGATAAATGAAGGTCTTTCTTAAAGCGCAGTATCTCTGTCCTGCTATGGTGAACGAAATGCCTCCTCCAAGGACAATGCACTTCCTATTACTTGCAGCTATGCACAGACACTTCTGCTCTTTGATTTTTGTATCTCCCAAAGTTGGGTCTATTTCCTTCTGTCCTTTTCTATTTGATTCCTGGGGTGTTACAAGCAGAGTTTGTTTGAAGCTTCTGTCTTTCAGAGGCTTTTAAAAGTCTATTTATTTATTTATTTATAAAGTAATGAGTGGAGGGTTATGAAAAACAACATCATGAAGATGGGGAATAATTTAACAGCACATACTATTAGTATTTAACAGTACCTAATAGTATTAAAAAGTAGTACTTAACAATATGTGATATTATCGCTTGGCAAGAACTTTCATTATCAAGACTGACACCGATTTCACTGATGCTCACAATGGTGCTGCAAGGTAGATAAGGAAACAGATCAGAAAACTGGGGCTCCATGAATTGAGGTGTTTTGTTCATTTTCTTATTTCCAGGAAGGGATGATGGTGTCAGTATTCAAGCTCAAGTCTTCTGATTATTTGTCGCATGTCTTTTCAACTTGATCACAGGGTTTTGTACTAAGTCAAACTTACAGTGATATTTGTTTGACACATGTAATGACATGAATATTGGTGATTGGGCTGGCTGGCCATCAGGCACCCATGGTAAGTTATATCAAAGAAAAGAGCGAGTGTGCTTTAGGTACAGATCAGCATTCATAAGGATGGCTGGGGAGTGAGCAGAGAAGGAGAAAAAAAGAGGTTTTAGCTCCAGCAGTTCTTCCTTGCAGGCTTTAGGAGGTTGATTTTAGGGAGGATGCAATTCTACCTCAAGTCAGTTCTGGTGCCCCAGGCTTGGGAAGGAGACAAGGCAGAGGCTGGGGATGATGACCCTCTTCCCTTTCATAGCACTTGCCTTGTCAGGGCTACCCTTTAATTCTAGAAGACAAAAAGAAAATCCATGCTTCAGAGAAGCTTATTTTAGGGTTTAGTAGGTGATGAAGGTGAGAAGTGTACATCTGTGATGGCTCATTTTATAAATCGAATTGACTAGGCTGTGGTGGTACCCAGATATTTAGTCAAACACTCTTCTGGGTGTGTCTGCACGGGTGTTTTGGAATTAACATTTGACTCATAAGACTGAGAAGGCAGATTGCTCTTCCTAATGTGGGTGGACCTTATCTGATCAGTTGAAGGCACCCATAGAGCAAAAAGGCTGAGCCTCCCCCAAGTAAAAGAGAATTCTTTCTGCCTGATCCCCTTTTGAACCGAGACATCAGCTTTTGCCAGCCTTCAGACTTGAAGCGAAACATCAGCCCTTCCTAGGTGTCAAGTCTCCAGCCTCCAGACTGGAACTTTACCATTGGCTCTCCTGGGTCCTCTGCTTGCTGACTGCAGATCTTGGGACTTCTGGGCCTCCACTATCATGTGAGCCAATTCCTTTAATAAATCTCTTTCTATATATACATTTGTTGCTTTTGTTTCTTTGGAGAATCCCAACTAATATATCATACCTCTTAGTGAGGTAGGTGGCAAATAGGAAATGATGAGGCAGATGTGAGTTTACTATGGAAGTTTGGTGGAGGGGCATTGGGGCACTCAAGAAACAGGAGACAAGAACATAGAAGTAGCTACATGCTCTGTACAACGTATGGGTAGAATTTCTCAGGTTGTTGTGACCTATCAGGGCAGGGACACTGATGGGGAAGTAGAGAGTGAAAGAAGCTGGAGAGTGAAGGTGATTTGGGAGCATAAATGGGGAGACCTGGGCTAGGTTTCAAGCAAGGGTTTTGAACAGTCATGGGATAGTTTAAAGTGTGGGGTGTGAGGAGCATTAGAAAAATGCAGAGAGGCAGACAGGGTGAAGGAAAGCCATTCTGAGAGAGTGAGAGGAGAGCACACACAGAGAGACCCTCCAAGGCTCTGACCTTTGCCCCAGCCAGCCTTGCTTGCTCCCCTCCTAGAGATGAAGGCAGCTGCCATTTTATTCTATCAAAACTTACCTTATTGTAACTCAATCCAGCAAACACTTGCTTATTCATTTGTTCAACAAACATTTATTGAGTGTTTATGCTATCAGACACTGTTGCAAAGTATGGGAAATACAGAATTAAACCAAAGAGATAAAATTTCCCACCCTCCTGTGGTTTCCATTCTTATGCTATGTGATGGCGGTAGGCGATCTATTATAGACAAATACCCGTCTCCCTTTCTGTACTTCAGATCATGGCTCCTGCTCTACTCAAAGCCCAAATTCTGACCAAACAAGACATCCCTGCTCTGAAGGCATGTATAGCCCGATAGGGTGATTTACAGAGGTACAATGAATGATAACAACATAATATGACCCACGGGAAAAGGTTCGAGGCAATGAGATTCAGTCCCTCCTAAGTTATTTAACCTACTTTGAGATCTTGCCCTTAAAATATGATTATCTAGTGCCTCACAGATTACAAACTGCATTTGACTTCTGTTATCTTACTTCATGCTCTGAACAATCCTCTAAGTTAGATAAAATGGGTATTATTGTTTGAAAGTTTGAGAAAATGAACGCTCAAATGTTAATGGTCCCGATGTTATGCAGAAGTCTGTAGTTTCCTTTCCATCGGGCCAGACCACTCGTCCTGCCTTTCCTAACTTCTCCCACTGGCTGGAGAAGTGAAGTATTGGGTTCAAAATACTGAGCAAGCCAGTGGCAGTGAGCTGGTTCAGAGGCGTTACCAACTGCAACTAACCAGGTGTATGGGTAGTATGATATTTCATGCTGCAGTTGGCCATGCATGCCCAATTTATGTGTCATGCAATGTGAGGGAGGAGTGTTATATGGTATTAAAAATTTCTAGGGAACACACATCCTCCACCTACAGACAACCTTTAATGTGCACAGATGTATGGCTCCCTGTTGGGCAGATCCCACAAAAGGGAAGCTGAGCACCGGGAATGCAAGGCAACCTGAGAGAAAGTGGCAGTCCTGTTTTGGAAAGCTTTCCTGGCCTTTCCCAAAATATGGGGAACAGGAAGACCAGTTCTCCCAGGATGCTTTCAGGATGGACCCAAGGAATGTGGCAGCCCCAGAGTCAAGGAGACCGCAGACCAAAGACTGATTTTCTTCTAGCAATATGTGTTGAGAAGAGTTTGCCAGACTCTTTCATCCTTGCCATCCTCCTGAGAACTGGGTGACACAGGTACAAATACCACCCCCCCCGCCCCATTATTGGTGAGGAACGTGAAACTGAGGGCTTGAGTAATTTATGGAGATTATAAATGAGTTGCAAGTGGAGTGGAGATTTGAATTCAAGTATGTCTGACATTTAAACCACAGGTTTCCATTTCTCAATTTTTTCCCCTATGAATAAAAACTGAGAATGAAGTGGTGATTAAATTAAATATTATAACTAGTTATGTATGTGTATAAATTTAATTTTTCAACAAGCCCACATACGGTTTACTCATAGGACTGTTTTTATTTTTCTCCATCAGTTGTGGCTTATAGAATGTTAGAGTCTCAACCTTGCTGCTCATCTGGAGCTTCTGAGAAACATAGATGTGTGTGTGTGTGTGTGTGTAGATGTGTCAGCTTTGATACTGAAATACTGAAAATTTCTAGGAGAAAATTTCCAGGTTGTTCTGATGGGCAGTCAGTTTAGAATCTACTATTAAGTCCCATACTTAAGCCGAGTCAAGCTCTGATGGTGTATGGCTTGTCTTAATCTCCCTAAATGGTGTCCAAACAGTGGCCAAGGTCAGTAACTCAGCAAGCCCCTACACAGTTGACATTCATGGAACAGCCTACTTGTATAATTCTAAGATAACCTCAGTAACCCATAGCTGGTATATGCAGACTGGTGAAGATGATGAGACAGTCACTCCCTTGATTGATTACATGGTATGGTAAAGATGAATGGATTTTACAGTTGTGATTAAGATCTCCAGTCAGTTGACTCTAAGTTCATCAAAAGAATGATTATAATGGATGGACTTGACCTAATTATATGAGACATTTAAAACAAAGTCTTGAAATCAGAGTCAGAAAAAGCAATAGAGTTGCTTTTCTATAAGCTGAGAAGAAAGAAACTTCCATGTGGTAGAGCAGGCCACATGGTAGGGAAGGGTGGAGCCTCTAGGAGTTGAAGGCCTCAAGGAACTGAATTCTTCCAATTAACTTTGAAGAGGACTCTGAGCCCCAGATGAGATCTGCAGTCCCTGCTGACACCTTAATTTTAGCCTGGTGACATTCTGAGCAGAAGACCCAACTCACCAGTGCTTGACCCCTGACCCATGGAAACTGTAAGATAACAAATTTGTATGGTTTTAAGTTTGTGGTAATTTCTTATGCAGCAATAAGGAACACTAATACAAATATCCAAGTCCAAATAAAGATTTTGAAGTATGTGGGTTATATTAACTTAAAAATTATAATACATTTTACCTTTATATTTCCCATGTACACATCCTATGTTAGAGGTAAGTGGAGATTTAATTGCAAGTATGTCTGACACTGAAGTTTGTGTGCCTGTTTTCTTCTTTTTTCCCCCACTATGTGGTTCTTTCTCACCTAGAATAAATAAAAAAGGAAAGCACTGATATAGTTCTAAGATTTTTGCAAACCTGTGTCCCCTTACCAATCACTACCCATTTTTCCCCTTTATAACTCCTACAATTAACAAGTCTGTTTTCTATCTCTATAGGTTTGCCTATTGTGGACACTTCATAGTCATGGAATTATATAATATAAGGCCTTTTGTGTCTGGCTTCTTCCACTAAACATAATGATTTCAAGATTTATATGTTATATAATAAGCAAAGTGTGTCATATCCATGTAGTGGGTATTATTCAGCCATAATTAGGAATGAAATATACTTTTGCTTTATAGATTTTGGTTTTCTGTTGTTAGGTATATAATGTTTAAAATTATGTCATCTTGATGGATTGATATTTTTGTTATTTTAAAGTGTGCTTCTTTGTCTGTAGTAACAACTTTTATCTTAAAGTCTGTTTTGTTTGATATTCACATTGCCATATAAACTCTCTTCTGGTTGTTATTTCTATGGAATATCTTTATATTTTTACTTTTAACTTATTTCCATTTTTGAATCTAAAATCTTTTACTTTTAGATAGCATATAGTTGGATCATGCTTTATAAAATCCATTCTGCTGATCTATTTTTTTTATTGGAGTATTTAATCTATTTGCATTTGATGTAATTACCAATAAGGTAAGATTGATGTCTACCATTTTTCTATTTGTTTTCCATATGTCATATGTCTTTTTTGTTCACAGTTTTTCCATTAATGACTTCTGTGTTAAGTCTTTTCTTGTGTGGTAGTTTAATCCCCTTGTTGTTTCTTTTGCTTTATTTTTAGAGTTATTTTCTTAATGGTTGCCATGATGATTACAATTAATATCATAGTTTATCACAATTTAGTTTGTATGAATACCAATTTAATTTCAATAGTATACAAAATCTTTGTTCCTAGTTACATTCCTGGCCCTCTCCATTGTCATATTATTGTCATGTAAATGACATCTTTGTACATTCTTTTCTTATCTTTTTTTTTTAAAGATTTTATTTATTTATTTGACAGACAGAGATCACAAGTAGGCAGAGAGGCAGGCAGAGAGAGAGGAGGAAGCAGGCTCCCTGCTGAGCAGAGAGCCCGATGCGGGGCTCGATCCCAGGACCCTGAGATCACGATCTGAGCCGAAGGCAGCGGCTTAACCCACTGAGCCACCCAGGTGCCCCTGTACATTATTTTCTTAATGTATAATGTATAATGTAAAATAATGTACATTATTTTCTATAATTATTTCCTTATGCAGTTTTATTTTAAATCTTATAGAAGAAAAGAGTTACAAACAGAAAATAGATTTATACTGTTTTTTATATTTATCTATGTAGTTACCTTTACCAATGTTCTCCATTTCTTCATGTGGATTTGTTTTACTATCTAGTGTCCTTTCTTTTCATCATAAAAGATTCTCTTTAGTATTTCTTATAGGGCATATCAGCTAGTGACAATTTCTCTGTTTTGTTCATCTGGGAATGCTTTGATTTTTCTTTTATTTCTGAAGGATAATTTTCTTGGATATAGAATTATTGCTTGATAAGTCTTTTTTTCATCACTTTGAACATGTTAACTCGTTCTTTCTGGTCTCTAAGGTATTTTATTAAAAAAAAAAGTAGATGTTAATCTTAGTGGTGATTCCTTAAACATGATGCATCATTTCACTCTTACTGCTTTCAAGATTTTCTCATTGTGTTTCAAAAATTTAATTGCAGGGCTCTTAGGTGTGGATCCCTTTGTGTTTTATCTTATTTGTGGGATTGAGCTTCTTGGATGCATGGGTAAATGGTTTTATAATATCTGGGGAGTTTAGGCCTTTTTTCTTCAAAATTTTTTTCTGCTCCTTTCTCTCTCCTATTGGACTCCCATTTTGCATATGTTGATACCATTTTTGGTGTGCTACTAAGTAATTGAGACTGCTTATTTTCCTTTATTCTTTTCTTTTTTTTTTTCTGTTCTTCAGATGGGATAATCTCATTATCAAGTTCACTGATGCTTTCTTCTGCCAGTTCATCTATGATATTGATACCCTTTTAGTGAATTTTTTATTTTAATTATTATAATTTTCAATGCCAGAATTTCTATTTGGGCTTTCACAATAGAAATATCTTTTTGTTGATATTTTCTATATGGTGAGAACATTATTCTCATACTTTTATTTAATTCTTTAGGTGTGGTGTCCTTTAGTTCTTTGAATATATTTAAAATATCTGATATAAAATTTTTGTCTACTAAGTCTAGTATCTGGGCTTCCTCAGGGAGAGTTTCATTTGATACTTTTTCTTTTGCATGTTCCACAACTTTGCTGAAAAATAGATGTTTAAAATAATACAACATGGCAACCGTGGAAATCAGATCCAGAATTTGTTGTTGTTTGTTTACTTAGTGACCCTCTTGAACCAATTTTTAAAATTTGTTTCATTTGTCATGTTTAGCCACTGACAGCCTCTGTTTGGTTAGCTTATAGAAATCCAATGATTGGGAAGAGACTTTCTTAAATACCTGGAACCAGTAAGTCTCCTAGCCTTTGCTGAAGGGCTTTGCATGTGTATTGGGATTCATCTTCAACACTCAGATACATTAGCCTTTGCATCTTGCTTCCAGAGAGCCTCAAGATTAGCTGGACATGTGAGTTTAGGGCCTTCTTAGCTCTTCCCTAGACATGTGAACAGCTCCATACATGCACTTGGATTTCTAGATTCCCAGAAATATATCAGCATTTTTAAAACTGCAATGAACATTTTATTCCCAAGATTTTTAAGTTTTGGGGGTTAGCTTCTAATTTGTCCTAATTATCATCACTGCCTCAGGTAACTGCAATGTTATACAATTGCTGTTGATTGTTTTTGACAAGCACAAAGCTTTTCATTCTAGTGAATCCTGAGTCAGGTGAAATAGAGATAATCCTACAAGTGGGGGTTTTCAGGAAACTCACAGACTGATAAAATAAGGACTGTTCACTGGGACCTCACCAGTGGCTGCTAAGCTGCTGGTTTTTACTATAATTGTGGGGCTGTTGGTTTTCAAGATTACATTAGGACTAAGAAGAGTGGGATGGGGATAGGACAAGTTATCATACCACAAATCTTGCTTTTCTTATGGAGATTCAGGTGTTTTTCTTAAGTAAACTTTCCTCATTGCAAGCGGGCTGTTAATTTCCAGAGTTTTGAAAAATTTGATTCTGACAATTTTTTGCTGGTGTTGATTTTGCTTTATGATGGAGCAGAGTTTTGGAAGTCCTCACTCATGCTCGCTTCGGCAGCACATATACTAAAATTGGAAGTCCTCACTCTACCTTTCCCATTGATATCCTCTTCTCTAACTCATGTTTATCCTTCAACAGTTTTCTTAAGATTCCATACTTCCTCTTTTTGGAATGTGCTCCTATCTCATTTTAGGCTTATGGTAAGAACTAAATAAAATAATACCCTTGAAACATAAAAAGTTGAAATTGAAATTGAATATATATTATCATAGTTCTTTTATTTATATACATGTGAACAATATGTTATATATATATGCAAATACACACACACACACACACACACACACACACATATTATCAGCCAAGTATTCTGGCAGAAGTGCTTGGCTTTCCTCGACCTTTGTGCTCCTCTACCAGGTGTAGAGTTATCGAATGGAAATGATTTTCCAGCCATGGACTATATTTTTAGCTCCCCACCCTATCCTTCTAGGAGGGATTACATAATTGGTTTTCACCAATGGATTGTATGCAGTGTGTTGATGCTGAGTCAAGGGCATTAAGAAACAGTGTTCCTCTCTTTCCCTTTCTCTCAGTTTGATGCAAAAGTGTGTGGTGACCTTGGGGGCCAATGTTAAAGACAGTGGAGGCATAATGTGAAATAAGTCAGGGACCCTGGATCATTTTCCTAAAAAAGTATCCATTCTGGGTTTTTTTGATTGAGAAATAAATGTTTGTTTTATGTTTTGTTTATGTTTTATGTTATATTTATGTATGTTTAGTTAATTAATGCCTGTGGGGGTTCTCTTGATATAGCAGATAGGATTTCCTTAATATAAGAGACAGTCTTCAAAACCACTTATGTTACAGGATAAGGTTGACAACTGGGTCAATATATTATTCTGTATGTAGTGACAACATTTTTGGTAAAATTATTTCATCTAATCGTGTGTATTAGAGATTTGGAGGGTCTCCAAATGAGGGTCTCCACTGTACCTATGGGCATACCTAGACATGTTTATCTGGGTTCGTGAAAGTAGCTGCTGAAGCTTTCTTTGGACAGAGGAGAGGATTAATAGCTGTCAGGTTGAAGCTGATGATATCCTCCCCCCAAGGAGAAAAACTTCCCTAAAATAAATGGTCAGCCTTTAACTTCCTAGATAATACGTTAGATAGAGGAAGAATGGACTCCTTTTATTTAGGTCTGGGAAAGCTTCTCCAGGCCAAGGTCACACTCTAAAAGAGATTATGTTGGAATGGAAATATTTGGCTCGAGGACTAATGTCAATTTTAACATCTGGAGTGTCATTCAGGAGTCAGGAATGACGGAAGTTTAAGGAAGTGCCATAGAATGGAAGCAGAGGACCCTGGCAATGACCTGCGACACACGTGAGACACACCCCAGGAACCTCTTGAATCAGAAAATGGATGAGGGCATCTCGAGATGTTGTCAGTGAGGGTTATGTAAAGGACAGGTCTTTTGTTGCTTTATTGTGACATACATTTCTGATGGAACCAAAAGGCTTTTGAAACCTGAGGAAATGTGGCTTACACATGTATGCCATGATGAGCTGGGTTACACAGCTTTATAATGGAGGTAGAAAACGATACTGTGCTTCGTGTCTGTCCTTTGCTCATTCCCTTTTATTGTCTGAAGTTCACTTTTTTTCCTAATTGTATGACCACTGGGACTAGACGTCCACTATGGATGGAGTTCTGAGAAATCCAGGGGAATGTTGTAATAAGAAAGTGTTTCCTATTGATCTTCTCTCCTCCCAGTAAGCTCCGTATTTGGATTGCTTTGGGCGTGGAGGGAATGGGGCGAGGGCAAACATCCAGTAACTTAGATTTTCAGGAGCTTTGTGGTTTCTACTCAGAAACTCAGTGAACTGATAATGATGGCAAGCAGAGGTTAAATCTCCATTTCATCATCAAACCGGGAAGAATAAAGGATTTGTATTCAGTCGCACAATGTGGAATGAGGGCAGCTCTTAAAATGATTGCTTAAGGTGCTTTTTTTCACACAGCCGCTGTTTGGCTGGATGTGACAAAGTCTGCTCAAAAAGAAACTTTTGACTAGATATATAATAAATGAGAAATGCCCTTGGGAAAAGGGAAACACCTGTTCCCCTCACCCCCTCAGTTCAATTCCTACCCAGTAATTACTTAGGAATATTTAGGTGGCAGACGGGGAGAGTACAGCACCCCCATTCTGGAGCCCCCACCCCAACACAAGTCCCTTTGGCATTTTCAAATTAAAAGAGTCTGGGTTGTGTTTTTTGTTTTGTTTTGTTTGGTTTGGTTTTGTTTTTGTTTCTGTTTTTGTTTCCTCCTTGGGCAACCGGTTTACTTTTCCATCCTGCCTCTATTCCTATGCCATAGGCCATAGGAATACCCTGTCCCTAAACATACACAAACCCCAATTTGAAAAGCCCGAAGCAGGAATGATCCACAGAAACAAGAGAATGCCTTTGTTTTTGACCATACATGGATCTTGGCACTGCGGATTCGTGTTCCACAGGCTGCCCTTAGCAGCAGGCAGCTGTGCTTTCTTTAGCATGGATGCTTCCGGAAAGTGACCGCTCATAAACCTCAACCTCAGATGCTTTCCCTTCACAACAGAAGGGTCCCGCCTCAGGATTTTAGCCAGAGCAGACATGACTCAAACGGGGACATTTGCTGAACATCCTCTCCCCTTAAATCCGTTCTGCTCCTCACCATAGCTTTGCAAGAATCTTTTTTCTTGCCGCCTCCCACAAAACTTTAAAAGATGTTTCTTCCCCACTTCATTTACTTTCCAATTCCTTACTCATACTTGGCTTCCGTCTTTATTTTGCTTCTGCGTGACTTGAAGGTAATAATATGATTTAATAGTCATATATACACCTTCCCACCTGGGGGCTACATCCTTGTTACATTCCAAGCCCGCAGCTCCCTGTTTTATTCCTCGAAATTCACAGGAACCCCCCCCCCCCCCAGAAGATGCTAGATAATTAGCTTGGCTACCGTTTGCCGCAGAGAACGTTTTTGGTTGGCTCTGGTCGCAGCATCGGTGCTTTCGGGCTGGGCCCCCTGCTTCAGTGGAAGGGCAGTCTGAACGGCGGCTAGCAGCGCCCAGTACCCCGCTCCCTCACCACAAGCCCTTAATTGTTTATTAATGAAGCTTTGGCCAAACAAATCTACACATTGTCTAAACCCTCCGCCCCCAGAGTACATTCCAGCCCGCCCACAAACGTGTGTACTGTGGGGCTGCTCTCTGAGAAGTCTCAGAGACTTCTTTCCCTGGCAGAGTTGGTTCCTATTCAAACTTCATTTTCCCTTTTTTTTTTTTAACTTTTATTGGCAGCACAGGGTCCATATGAGATCGTTTCTGACCCCCCCAAAATGGCAGCACAGGTGTTCCCGCTCAGAGCCGAGCTCACATCCCCTTGCCCCATACACCTCCGGAGACCCGGGTCCCTTCCCGCCCCACACTGGACCCCGGGCCTAGAAGACGAGAAAGACCCGGATGGAAACTCCTTCCCAACGCCCAGTGGATGGAGCAATCCAGCAGGGAGAAGCCAACAGTTGCTGCTTGGTATTTGAACATCATTTAATGAGTGCCCAGAATTCATCTGTAAATGCACATTGTTAATTTAGGGCCTGCTATTCATTAATTAGGGGTTTAGTGGCAAGTGCCATTGAGCTATCTGCAATGTTTAAGGTTACGTCAAGCCCTGGTAAACGGCTTGCTGATAACAAGCAGTATCCGTCTTCATTACTCGGCCACTCCTGTCTGACTTCGCTCCGCATCTTCGAAGGGCTATGCCTCTTGGAACTGAAGAATTAAACTTTTATCCAAACCAGATTCTGCTCTTTCACCTCTTCTGATTCCTTGAGTACTTCTCATTTATTTTGCCTAAATGACATCTGATTACCTAACATGGAGTGGAGCAGGGTCTTAACCTAAAACAGCCCGCAGACCTCAGTTCTCAGCTGGAGAATTCCAGTGGGTTAACGCTAAGGAAATCCTTACATTTCCATTTCATCTGATACTGGGCTCCGTGTAAAAGAAATAGTTTCTGATTTTTCTTCTCATAAAGTTGCCGTTCCAATAGAATTTTTTTTTTTCGAAGCCAGAGAAATACAGGAAATTAATTTTAAACCTGGAGAGTAAATGTCCCTATTGGTTCAAGTTTACTTTTGCAGTGTTTCTTTGCCTGAAAATATGTATCATTTGAGGCGATCGTGGTGCCAAATGAAATAATTCCAACCATCTGAAGAGCCCCGCATGTCAAGCCTCAGCTGTACAAACGCGGTCGTGTTGGAGGTCCACGTTCAGTCCCCAGACAAGCTCCAGAACCCGGCCTCCTCTCCCGTTTCCAGGCGGACAGTGGGAGCAGGCAGCTCGAGTGGGCAAGCAGGGAGCTACTTCTCCGAGAGGAAAACTATACGCGTACAAGTTTGTTTATCCTTCAAACGCTAGGTTAGAGAACTTGCATAAAAACAAACTTCCACTGACAGATGGTCCTCCTAAGTAGTTGATTCTGAGAAGGGAGAGAGCTACCTGGCACGGCTCTTTAACACATTAGGGTGCTTGCAGGGAGAGCCTACTGCTCCCCTGAACCATGGTTCAATTTTAAGCATCACTGGCCGGGATGGGTTATTGTAACTACGCGGAGAAGGGCACTCGAGAGCCTGATGCTCAGTGCGTGTGGGTGAGGGGAGGAGGAGGAGGAGAATGAGAGCCCAGGGGAGGGTATCTGCAAACCTTTGCACCACTGAACTGGCACACTTATCACAGGGTGACAGTCTACACCGCAGGCTTGCGGTTCGTTGCTGTTTGTGGTGCGTGCTGACAACTGGCTTAGAAAATGCAGATCCCCCTCTCAGATAGAGAGAGCGGGAGGCAGGATGGCAGCTGACTGACATCCCCCACAACAGGGTTTCTGGGGCTCTGGGAGCCGGAGTGCGGCTCCTAGCTGGATCTGCCCCGGGGCTAGCTCTTCCCAGGGAAGGCCCATCTTTCCAGGCTTTCACCATGATCTGTACCCCCCAACTCACACACCCCTCCTCCCTGCTACAAACTGGGGCTAGCATTCAGCTGGAGGACTCCCCCATCCCTTTCCTCAGGAGGGCAGGGATGCCATCTTGTCTTTAACTTGGTAATTAAGTTCCACAATGTAAAGATGGAAAAAAAAAAATGGAGTTGTATTTGTGGATCTTCGTCTTGTCCTGCATCTTACTAAACACAACATAGAAAATGTCCTAGAGACTATGGTAAGAAGCAAAACAAAACAAAACAAAGCCAACAAAAGGCTTGGTTTATAACATTTAGTCATGAAGTTATCTACATTATACGCAATTGAAAGAGACGATCTCTTAAGCTGAGGATTTCTTAAATTTACCGTGATGATGCATTGGACACTTGAGGTAAGAGCCCTTTGAAGCTGATGTGCTGCGGGAGGAGGTACACTCTTTCTCTGGAAAAAAGAAAGCCAATATATTGTGGTGGCAGAAGGAACAAAGGAGCCAATGAAACAGAGGTCAGAGCTGAAGGTTTCTGCTCGAAGCAAGCTATATACAGGTATTTAAATTTTTTTTTTTTCTTCAGACAGAAACTCTGCTCTGGGACCTGGAGCACTGCAGGCAGACTGCTGGTAAGAAAAGCACTCAATTGTTCAATTTTTATTATTCAATATTGTATTAAAATTTTTTTAGGCTCTTCGGGTCAAGGCAACTTTTAAAAGGTTAAAAGCTATTCAAAAGGGTTACCATATCCATAAAAGCAAATGAGATTAAGCCTAAAGACTGATGGAGGAAAAACAATAATTTAGATAAACTGCCACCGCCTCAAAAATGTTTTGACTTTTACCAGAGAGAGGGAATGCAGAGATTCTTGGATTGGTTGTCATATCAAAGAAAGATTCATTAAATTTAAAGCAATTATTTTTGTGCTTTTTATCGTTTGGTGTGTTTTAGGCCCGGTTCCACCTTTCTTCGGTTACATTCTTTATAATGGTTTGGGAAATGTAATTGCTTGGCTCCAACTTCCATCTGTCAACTATTGACCCTGCTCGTTGGGCATCTGTAACATCAGACACTATTGTCATGGAAAGAATTATGATGTTTCAATCAAATGTATTGCAAAGTTAACAAATCCATAACATGGTCTGAGCCACATGGAAGAGTTTAGAAAATGTGTTTCAGAGACCTCAGGGAAAAGCAAATAGGCTCTCCCCATTAATGGTGATCTCCATCACTTGCCATTCATTGTGGAGGTTCTCCTATTACAACAGAAGAGCTAAATTTGAAGGGGAACTTGAACTTGAAAGGGAGTACTTCACATCGAAATGTGGGGCTCAGCAAGGGAGACCAAAACCATGATAGGCTCCCAGTGCGAAGTTCTGCACTCATACCATTGATCGAGCTGGTTGCAACTTTGGGATGTCCGCTCATACTGAGTCTCCCTAGTTTCTTTCAAAGTACGTGAAGATAGGCTTTTGTCTGGTTCTTGTTGCTGATCTCCAAAAACTCAATCTGCCAGAGGGTGGGACTCACAGAGCTAGTAGATCAGTCAAAAAGGTGAGTGCTACAATCAGGGTTAGCTGATAGTTACTCGAAAGTCTAACCATATAGAACAGCAACAATTTCTTGACATTAAAGTGAGAAGTGAGTTGATATAAAAATTTAATTTCATCTGCTATGGAAACTGGGTCTGGCCTGACAAAATTAAAATGGATAGAAATAATATTCTGGACGCTTAAATTTTATTTTCACTGTCCTGTGTCTGAACAAATAAGCATTCCAAGAAAGTAAGAGGAGCTAAAATTTCCATTTCACGAGAAATATTCCCTGACAAAGAGTTTTTGTGCTACATATCTTTCACTTTTATAAACTCTAAAAGGAGAATGGTTGTTGCGGACGTTAAAATAATCGGGTTTCTTGAAACGCAAAATGGCAAAGCACTGCTGATGCATCTGAGAAGAGGAGGAAAAGCACGAATCCGTTTGGCCCTGCTAGAAGGAAATCTATTATATGAAAATAAAAATTTACAGATGAATAAATTAGGGGGTGATTATTCATAGTGTGGAAGAGTCTTTAAAGGATTCCCCTAGGATTCTTTTAAAGGCTTGGCTCCACTAGTTCATGTAAGTGTTTGTGTGCAGATCATTAACTATCTGACAGGCAGGCCGGAAATGCAGGTAGAGAACAAGTTGGGGAAGGGAGAGAATGTTCTGGAGGCAGAGGAATCGCTGACAACTGAGGCTTCCCAAGCCTCAGGATGAACGTTGATGAAACAATAATGGAAGTCAAAATGAAAATATGATACTTATTTCCAAATTGTGCTTTATATACCAGGACCCTTGAGGGCAGACTGCTTGGTTCAAACGCCAGCTCTGCAACCTATTTAGCTGTGTGACTTTGGATAAGTTACACAACCTCTTGAATACCAACCATCTAGGGCTGTATAAGTATTACATGAGTTAATATATATGAAGCCCTTAGCATCGTGTCCTGCAGTAAATGCTGTATACATGTTTCTAAGATGATTCTGGGACAAACTATTACAAAATACTGATTTTCTCCAAAGCAGGGATTATTAGTGTGATTAGGATACTGGAAGTGATTTAACAAAAGCAAAATACCCACTCCTTAGCCTCCAAAAGAAAAAACAAAAACAAAAACAAAGGAAGATCGAGGAATGAATACTGCTGTCTTTTTGGATTTGCCAAGGAAGTCAATCTGAAATTTAATCTTCTTTGAAATTATTATCCTAATTTCAGTTTTCCTAGGGGTTTGGCAAAATTTCCAAGATTGAGATGCACATAGAGGCAATTGGCAACCTAGGGTCTGTTGACTTTTCTATGTTAAAGGGCTTTGATTTATCGATTATTGTATTTGTCATTTTAAGAACAGCAGTAAATAAGTTGAAGTGTAACTTAACTTTTTTTTATTTGTGAAAATAAATCTTTTTGCTTGTTAGGTTTTGCTTGGTTTACACAAAAATGAACACTTTCTACATATCTTATCTAATGCATTTGTGCATATGGAGTTGTGGGCTTGGAGTAGACATTCACTGATCCTTTCCAAAAGAACAACCAGTAACAAAGTGTCTGCAATCTGCCCTTCTAGGTTGATCAAATGGTTAACAGATTGCCAGACCAGAAGCATCAGAAGTGGTATGTGTGGACGCAGATAGTGTGGTCCCCAGGAATCTCAGAGTCAGGTAGATGTAAGGAAGGGTACAGGTTCATTGTCATTGAGGTGGCCCATTTGGGGGTCTTGGCAATTGTTGGCTTTACCATGTCAGTTTCGACATGGCACAGAAGAAAGCCCAGACTACTTTAAAGGCCCATCATGACATTCTATTAAATTATAAAATTATTTCACCAAAATAGAGTCCCCAACTCTTCTCTTCAGGACAGGCCTCCTTGACTGACTCTCGCTCTGATCATATCAGAAGACCTACTACTCTCTCCCATTCTATATTCTGTATCCCAGTTGGATACAGGCTGAATAAAAATATGCTTTCTGGTCCTCACACTTAGTTTATATGAGTGAATGCTGATGGAAATGGGTAAGTAAATAGTTTTTAAATGCAGGAGATCAAATTACTTCCTTCACAACTCAAAGTTCTTGACAGCTCTGGAAATACTAGGCTTTTTTTTTTTTTTTTACCATGTTAAAGTGGGTTGATCTTTACCTGGCCTTACAGCCAACTGCCAAATTGTCAGCTTTCAATATCTTATTTTTTAAAAAATGAAGTGATTTGATTCATTTTGGGGAAAAATTTCTCATGCTCCGGAAACTTAAAACCATGGAAATCTGTAAACGCTTTTGAGTTATACAGAATAAGGGACAGAGCTATAAGTGGTAACTAGTTTAGTTGCTTTTAATTTTTAATTTTTGTTTGTTTGTTTTAAAGATATGGCTCGGTTCATGAATTTGCATGTCATCCTTATTCTAACCTTCTCTGTGTCGTTCCAATTTTAGTCTATGTGCTGCCGAAGAGAGCACTAGTTGCTTTTAGTTAAATAATTGTCTCTTACTGGTTATTTCCTGTGTGTCTAATAACCTTTATGTTAGTACCAAGAATTCAAATTTTGTTAAACTTTATTATACAACTTTTCCCAAAACAACTTGGTTTCCCAGGCTTACATTCCCCCATTTTATTTTCTCACTGTATACTTATCCTTCACAGGATGTAACACAAATGTATTGAGCGATGTGTTTGTGTATTTATTTGTTTAATGCCTGTCTTTACGGATAGACACTAATCTCCTTTGTGATAGGGGTGGCATCTCTCTGGCTCATTGTTACAGACTCAATGTTGAGCACAGGGACACACACACAGAGTAGGTGCTCAAGGAATTTGCTGAATCAACAGATACTTGCTAGTAAATTTCCTGTGCTTACTCTGCTTAGAAATAACTAAGTATCTATCATATATATGTATGTATGTATATATATATATATATATATATATTTCCATTGAAGTTTTTTCCATTTTTGATTTTTTACTTTTAAATTTATATACATACATACACACATATGTGTAATATTACATATATTTGTAATGGTTAAAATACCTAAACTTGTATAGATGCGAAGTAGAGAAAAGCAAAATTCATCCTCACTGCCCTTTACTGATCTCCAAAGATTTCCAAAGTTAATGACTTTAGTTACTTCACTTTTTAGCTCTGCTTGTATTTACCATCGTATTTCTAAAGAACACATTGTATTGATGATTTAATACTTCAGGTAGTGTTTATGGATTTCCAGATGAAGGATGCAAAATTTCATAACTCAAACTCTTACGTCCTCCCTTCTCCCCTATATTCTTCTAAGTGTAGGGTTTTTGTTGCTGTTCATTGTTTTTGTCTTTCTCTTGGTTATCTTTATTATTTAATATTATACTTAACCTATGTTTTTCAAGCTTCAGACTGGCTCTGTTTTCCTCATACAAGGTGAGATGAGGAAATCAGTGTGTCTATACTTTCTTTTCTTCCTCCCTGATGACTTCTATCAGGTAAATTATTATATTTTTAAAATCATTTTTTAGTTTAAAATGACTTACATGCAATCATTAGCATTTTAATAATTTATATTTATACACTGTACCACTACACTTCCTTCTGAATCTAGGGTCTTTCAAATATTGTCTATAATTTGATTTAAAAATAGGAACATCTGAAATAATCAGTATATAAACATTATGAATGTTACTCTTTTTATAACCACATAGAATGATTAGGCACCTGGAGATTACACTATGTGTAATCCCACATAGTCCCAAACAGCAAAGTCTGAAAGATTAACACTGAAATAATATAAATATTATATATTATTAATATAAAATAAATAAATATAATGTAATTATATATTAATATGTTATAGATATCAACAATTGCTTAAAATAATGTCATGTTTTAGTTTGCTTCATGTTTTACCATGGCTTTCTTTTACATTTATTTTCATATGCACACTACCTTCCTTAATCCACCTCTAGTTTTTGTTTGTCTGTTTGTTTGTTTTGTTGTTGTTGTTGTTGTTGTTTTTTCATAAAGTCCTCTGGTTGCCTTCTAATTTCTATTCATTACTATTTGCACATACCGTTCATTCTGATTTCTTTCATTGTATCTCTGGATTAGATTAAACTGTTTCTTAGATTCCTTTTCTTCCTCTTTTTTAGATGACTTTTTCATATTCTTTGAATACATTCTCTATTTTCTTAAAAAAGGTGGATGAAGGGTGCCTGGGTGGCTCAGTTGATTAAGACGATTTGAGTTCTTTATGTCTAAAATACCTATATTCTTCACTTAAATTTTATTTATAATTGCACTTGATATAGTATTCTAGGTTTAAAGTTGCATAATAGGCGTTTTTAAGATCTGGTGTTGTTGGAAAGGCATTGATGTCGTATCTGATGGTGGTCTCTTTTTGAGTACTTTCTCTTTGTCTCCCTTTGAAATCTTTTAGAATTTTTTTTCTTCAAGCTTAGTTCTGAAATTTTACAAGTATGTATCTAATGCATTTTTGTCCCCTTGACATTTGGTGGGTTTGCCAACTGTTGGGTTGATAGTTTTCCCAACTCTAGGAAATTTTCTTCATCTACTTTCTTTCGTTATTTCTTTGATTATTTCAACTCCTTCATTGTTTATGCTGTCTTCCTCTAAACTACTTTTTAGATACACATAAGACTTTCTAGATCTGTGTTTTACATTAGTGCTTTTTCAAGTTCCTGCATGTGAATTACCCACAGATCTTTTCAAAATGAAGAATCTGAGTCAGTAAGTCTTAAGTGAGGCCTGCGACTTTGCATTTCTAATGAGATAGATGATGCCTGTCCTGCTGGTGTGTGAACCACATTTTGAATAGTGAGGCTTTCTGTTTCTTTTTCTTTTTTTTAAAGATTTTATTTATTTATTTGACTGACAGAGATCACAAATAGTCAGAGAGGCAGGCAGAGTGAGAGAGGCGGAGCAGAGAGCCAGACGAGGGCCTTGATCCCAGGTGAAGGCAGAGGCTTTAACCCACTGAGCCACCCAGGTGCCCCAAGTCTTTCTAAGTCATGAAATAAATTTTTGTGCATTTTTTCCCTTTCTATTATGGAATGCTTTATTAATTCCACCTTCCAAATTAAATTTCAGTCTTCACTTTGGTCTGCTATGGTTCAGCCCACAGTTTAATTTATTTTTATGTAATTACAAATATTTTTTAATTTTCAAGAACTCATAGCAGTCTCTTTTTATATTATGGATACAATATACTCTTGAAATTTTTGAGGATACTCATTAGAATATTTTAATGTTCTCTTTTATTCCTTCTATTACCACTATCTCTTCTGTGACCAATTTTTGTTTATTTACCATTGTCTTTCTTTTTGTTTCACTTGATTTCCCTTAAATATCTGGTAATCCTTGGTTCATTATTAATTTTGTAATGACAAGGACTATATTATAAATGCATTATATTTATATTTATATAAGTATAATATAAATATAATATATTTATATTTATATAAGTATAATATAAATATTTATTTATATAAATATAATTATTTGTATAAATATAAATATTATTATTTGTATAAATATATTTATAACATAAATATAAATATAATATATTTTATAAATAAATAAATAAATTTATTTATTATATAAATATAATATATTTTTATATATACCTCATATCCTTTGAGGTCAAATGGACCATTTTACCCTAAAGGCTAGTGTTCTGAATGAGGGGGATGCCTTCAAGCTGTGTGTCAAAGGGTGAGCCCTACTGACAAATGGCTTTTTCTTTTAGCACATTAACAGGCATGGGGTATCACAGCTGCCAATAAAGCCAACAATTCCATATATAGGGGAAGAAGAGCGGCTTCCTAGCACAGCTGTTTGAAAATGGTCTTCCTGTTACAAGCCTTTATTACTACCCCTTAGCAATTTCTTCTATCTGTATCTGTTTGGAGCTTCTCCAGAGACATTTTAAAGAAAATGAACCCCATCTCCTCTACACCTCTTTTCTATGTGTGTATTTTGGGTTGTGATTTACTCTGTTAGAGTTTACCCAACACTAAAATCCAAATTACTTCCTATCTTCTGAGACTGTCAGACTTTCTGAACTGCTAATGTCATCTCCTTTTCTCCTCCCCACGCCCCCCCTTTTATTTTTTGGCTTGTTTCAAGTGCTGTTAAGGATTTATTTATTTGTATGTATGAATTGTCATTTCGATGATAAATTAGCATGAAAAGGAGGCAACCCAGGTTTTGTCCATTATCTTGAATTAAGAAACTATATAGCTATCTTAGAACTGTTCTAAATGCTTATCTGAACCTGGCTAACACTCATCTGGCTGTTCATGAACAGACAGACCTAACTGTAAATAGGTAAATTCCCATACAAGTTCCCCAGACCTTGCTAATTATTCTTCATGGATCAAGTAGGATTTAATAGTGTTAAGGGCTTTGGATGATTTTAAATTGTTCCCTAAGCCTCTTGGCAGTCCCATGTGAGTACGGAATAGCGTGATCACAAATGAAAGTAACTATAGAGAAGTACCTAACCTAAAAAGGCTAGGATAAAAATTAAAATTAAAAAAGAACTTGAACTAGCCTACAGTTTACTTTGGGGTGTTACATATTTTTATGTTAGTTGAGCTTGACCAACTCTACCTTGGATTTGCCAAGAAAATAATTGATGTAATCACAGAGCCAAGAATGATAACATGTGAAGATCTGTGGAGGATTGGCAGGACCCCAGATTACTGGGAAAAAGCCAATGGAATACCTATTTTTAAAAGGCAATAAAATGTTGTTTGAGAATTAATGACCTTTAATAGAGAGAAAAAGCAGTGCATACTGATTACCTTGACCCAAATAAGTTTTAGATAGTCTTACATAGTAATGGCAGTAATGAGTAGAGAAAATATGTATTCATATATTACACCAACATAACATTAAGTATTCAAAACTGGATAAATGTTTTTAATGTAAAAATATTAGATTTTTATTTATTTTATTTATTGCTATCATTTTGTTAAAGGATTAAGTCCATATCTTCTCAGGCATCTAGATAATTGAAGACAACTAGATTTTGGCCATATTTCTCCTTTTTGCACAGATATACATTGTTTTGTAGATGTTCCTAATAACATAGAAATATGATGTTAAATTGAAAATATTAACAGAACCATTATTCATATGCCAAATCCTTCCTCAACAACATACGTAGGATATACATTAAAATTTTGCATACATGACTGAAACCTGATGGTGGCTGCCTTACTCTAGAATTTAAAATTATATTCAAGATGATTTTAATAACCAAAGTCATTATTCTGAAATAAAACCAAATAAAACAGAATAAGTGCTGATATAAGTTAGTTTAATTAAGAAAGAAGAAAGAATCCCTACATTTTTGAAGTAGGGGATAACTATTAGGCAATAATTGGGTAGAAGAAAAAGATTAGGAGTTCTCAGAGTCCCCAAGCAGTATTATGCACTGACTGTAATTTGATGAGATCTTTCACACCTCTGGCCTTTGTCTATAATGCTTCTACTGCTGGGATCTATTTCTTTCCCCGCTTTATCTTGCAAATTTTCCATTAGTCCTTCCAGTCTGAACCCTACAAAGTCTTTCTTGCTATGCATTTTGAGTTAGTTTTTCTGTCTTCTGTGTTCCCTTGATATTTTGGACATTAAGATACAACCAACATGTGTTGAGTGCCTACTACCTACCAGGCACTGCATCAGGAAATAATGTATCACAGGAGCATGACCTCAGCACGATTATCTTCCTGTAACCCAGTAAGGAAGCTGAGGCCCTGAGAAGACACATGAATTGCCCAAGGTTACACAACTAGAAGGTAGCAAATAGATTTCTAAACTATATAATTACTTGTTTATAGTTCTTTCTCCATCACCGGACAAGGCAGAAGACCTGTCTTGTTTATCCCTCAGTCTCAGTAGCTGCACACTATATGGCACATAGTCAAAATGTAGCAAATAAGGAGTAAATAATGTAGTGGACTTGCATGAAAGGGAAGCTGGATTTAGGCTTAAGTAATTTACCTTTCTCATATCTTAGAAGTAAGCATTTGATAGATACTCATTGACGCTCCTATCTCCATGTTTTACTTTAATTTTGGTTTAGGTAGAAGTATTATAATGGGTAGTGATGAAAATATGGACAGTTAAAAAAAAATAAGGGAACTAGGTGTAATTGATGTAGAAGGACAATGTTGACGGTTTTGTTCCAATGCCCCAGGCAATATTAAGAATGATTCAGCTCATTTTTTTATTAGATATTTATTTATATTTAATGTGCCTAAGGTACTTCATCAGTCATTATGGAACTAATAAAGTATATAGACACAGTCCCTTTCTTCAGCGTATGACAGGCATGTAAGAGACATATGTCTGTAATGACAATCCAAGGGAGTATGGTGCTACAGAGTCAGCAAATAACGTGCCAAGTGACCAGAGGAGGGTCTCTGGAGAGCTGATATGCAACCCAGGCCTTCAGCAGGACTGTTAGGTGGTAGAGGTGCTCAGTGTTTGCTGAATGTTGAGTGGCATTTTGAAGATTGAAATTTAGGGGAAAAGAGTATTCATTCATCCATCCATTCACCCAGTACATATCTGAACACACGTAGATACCAGACGTTCTCCCCAGCCCTGGGATATTGACTGTTGATCTTTCTTCAAATGCATCCTCATTGTGTTAGATTCTTAAGTAATAATCAAATTTCAGGATTGGGATGGGTCTTTAAAGGTCATCCACCTAGTTTTGATTCTAACTTCTAGAATGGTAGTAGCTACCAGAGAATTAATATAAATGCTGGATTTTAAGCCTGCATTCATTCCTCATTCCATTCTCAGAAAATTTACCAGACTAGCATAAGGGAAAACCACAACTATAACCTAGTGCTCCCTTTCACATGCTTCCAGCTCCATGGCTCACCACTGTAACGGGGAAATTAAAACTGCAACAAAAGATCAGCTGTACTTTAAGAAATAAATTGACAGTCTAGATAAATCTTTCTTATTGATATTAGATACTAGCTACTAGTGCAGCAGGATCTGGGTAAATACATTTAAAAAGTATTATGTGTCACATTGAGAGAATCTGAAAAATATTAAAAAGTACGCATTAGTTAGCCCAAGATGATATTAAGATAATCACAAGAATATCATCCATTAGTTCTAGTCATTCTCTGACTGAGTACGAGAATGGCTGGCTACATTTAAGAGGGTCCCACTGCAAAGTAGACATTTTGAGAGAGGGTCAGCGACTCTGACAGAAGGGGGATAGAAAGTCCCTGTTGGTTCTGAGGCTCTCACCAGGACAGCTCACAGAATTTGGCAAGAATCAAAATACACATTCACTTGGCCAATCTCTGCCTATAGCTGAAGTCCTTGGTGTTGAGCTAGGAAGGAATAATCTAAAGCAATTTCTTTGTACCATCAACATTTGTAAGAGAAAGAGGGGAAGAGTCTCAGACACCTGAAAACAAGACTTATCTAACAAAAATTATTTTGTAGAAATAAGTGTTCACTTCTTGACTGAAAACCTGCCACATTTCACATTAGCCTAATACGTCTTTAAAGCGATAAAGTACTTGACAATTGAAAAATGATTAACAAGTAGGAAAATGCACATTGAAATGCTCATCTGTAGAGGGTCTCCTAAGGGGAGGGGTGGGTATATGAAGACCCAGGTAGCAATATCTGTCTTGCCTTTCAGAATAATTGTATCAATTATTCTGCAGATAATTGTTAAGGAAAAGCACCGTAAAGAAGTGTCCAACTGACTCCATTTCTCTCTTGCTTTGTCAGAGACCCACACAATGAATCTTCTAGTTACCATCTTCCTTTCGTGGCTGTTTCCTCTCTCTTTTTGCCGGAAGAGCTGCTCTGAGTGCCACTGTGGCCCAATGCTTCCCTTTCCATGCACACCTAGGAGGTGATTCCTTTTCTCTACTCCAACATCCAGAAAAGAGAAGCTCATTGCTTATGCTGCAATTTTGATAACCTAACTGGCAGAACAGTTATTCAAATTTTAAGCTTTTGAATGCAGCAAGATCAACCTGGCCTATCCACATAAATAATTTTGACACGATAAGTATGCGAGAGCGATGATAACCGATAAGTGAAGCAATTACCTTGCTTTTTTGGATTATATTAAATGAAGATTCTGATAGAGTAATGAAAAGAGACAAAGCAGACAAAAAGTCGGCTGCACAGCTTTTGGGCACTGTGTTATCTCTATTATACCATATTGAAATAGAGAAGCTATCACCAATCATGCATTTCTATGTAACTTCTGGCTTCTAACAGTGAACAATGAATAAATTGTCACAAGACAGTAACTGATAAATTGGGATTGGCAGTGCTTTTTAAAAAGCATAAATAAACTTACTAGTCACCTTTTTCTCTCTCAAAGCAGTTTTTAGGGCACTCCGGGAGAGGGGAATACAGTGCAATCTATGTTCCCTTCTGTTCCCTGTCTCTATCCCGGCCCCTTTGCTGCCTCTGTTCTTCGTTTGGTACTCAGTTTTAAGGAATCGGGAGACTGTGTTCTGGTGTTATCACTCAATTTCACCAATCCATGGTCCTTTTCACCTGGGGTGTGGCTTGACTGGGTGGAATTCACAGCAACGCAAGTTAGGTTACAAAGTTTGCTTTGGGTGACGCGAGTTTCACAAATAAGAGTGAGTGTCAACTATGGACAAATGAGCTCTGGGTTCCAGCCGAATGGTAGTTCTTTAACAGCCAGGGAAGGCTTTAATGACGGCCCCGTCCAGTATTCGCAGATGGTTCAGAAAGAGTATCCCCTTGTTGGAGGGAGTAACAAAAGGCCCTTCTTCTGTTAGCAACCACCTAAATTTGAGGGGGCTGTGGGTGTGAGCGAAGGAAGTTGCTCATGAGGACCACTCCAGCAGTTTGCGGGCTGCTTTAAGGAGTTATTGTCTATTTATTTATTTATATTTTCTTTCGAGACAGTCTGAAGTATAACGGGGTATGGCTTAGGAATGCATGGAATTCGGTTGATTTTACAGTTTCGGCATGGGCCAACTAAGCTAGTTATAGTGACACACCACCCATCATGGTGTAGAGGCAGAGGCTTGAACGTGGAGGTAGGGCAGGGTTCAAGTCCTAAAGCCACTGCTTGCTTACTTACTTACGGCGCGGCGTTGGGCAAGCCTGTGTTCCTCTGTGTGTCTCATCCGTGAAATGGGAGTCATAGGATTTAAAAGGAGTTCACATTAGCGAAAGTACTTTGTGAATGATTAGGCACAGTGCAAAAGCGAGTACTGACTTGCCTGGGGGGTACCTTCATGTTTCTGGGAAAGGACCTGGGCCAGTACTGCCATTGGCTTTATCAAGGCCAGTGGCTTATAGCAAGCAGCAGGGTGTGCTGACTTAGTTCCTCGAAACAAAGAGTGTGGGAATAAGCATCATTAGTCTCCTGCTCTTACAAGCGGGATCATTTATTTCCTCTCTTGTTAAAAATGCAAAAGCAAACCATTCACATGGCCACTTTTCAAAATGAAAGGGCCAATACAGTTATTAAAAGCAAATCACATTTGATTAAATTATTATCATTATGGTGTTTAAAATAACATTTGTACTGTTTATCAAACTCTGGTCTTACTGCACTAGTAAAGAATTTGCCTTTAAAGAGCAGAAAAACAAGAAAATGGAAAGGAAGGCCAGTGTCCTCACCGAAGACTGGATCCTTGGATCATTTTTCACGAGTTCTTTAACAAGCCTGCACTGCTAGAGCTCAACTTCCAGACCAGTCATACAAGTTAACGATAGTAGGGTTGGGGGAATGAAAGAACACTGGGGGGGGGGGGGGAGACGGCTGGAGGAGAAAAAGAAATGTTGACACTGCTAACCCCAAAGCAAGGTCTGCTCTTACATTTGCTTGGCAGCTCTCTCGCTTTTATGACACATTTAGCTAGCTGACTTTACATAATTATTCTTCTTAAATGTAAAATTGCTTCCCTACAATAAAAAAGATGAGGGGTGCCTGGGTGGCTCAATCAGTTAAGCACCTGCCTTCGGCTTAGGTCATGATCTCAGGGTCCTGGGATCAAGCCCCTCATCGGGCTCCCTGCTCAGCGGCAAGCCTGCTTCTCCTTCTCCCGCTCTGCCTGCTTGTGTTCCCTCTCTCAATGTTTCTCTCTCTGTCAAATAAATAAATAAAATCTTAAAAAAAAAAAAAATGGGTCGTTTGCATCCCTTGAAATAAAGGCAAAGAATAATTGTCAGTTTGTAGATGGCCCATCACCTTATCCCTCAATATTGGAAATCAACAATTATAAAGTGTATTGTAATGAGCTTTACCATGATTGATCATAACTGGAAAGACAGGGATTCCTCCGATGTGGACCAGGTACCCGCCTCATGGCACAGCGCCAGTTATGATGATAGGTCAAGAACATCAGCCAGGAGCTCCAAAATTACTCCCCCTACCAAATTACTGCCATCAGAGCAGCCCCCTGCTTCTTCCAGAACTCCCTGCCACCCAATAACTGAAACTCCATTCCGTACCCACTCCGATTGGTCAGTACCCATGTCCTACTGGTTGTGAAGGATTTGAGTATCGTGGATATCCACTTAGTATTACAGAGTTAAGTAGATAGAATAGAGAGCTGTATTTCAGCCCATGGAAATGAACTTATGTCTGGGTCCTTAAAAGAAATCAAGGTAAGCCTAATAGAATTCAAGCAGGCAAACTCAAGGACATATAATACTTTTAATCTATGTTTCGCACAGATGCTTTTATAGGTTACTCTGGATATACTTAACAAGGATACATGAGCTTTCCACTTCGGATGGGTATCAAACACATGGAGAACACCAAAATCATAGGGTTTTGGCACTCACTGACAAAAGTTTTTTTGCACCAGTCAAATGCCTTTGCAAACCTCTTATGGTATTGTACCTTTGACAACTAGCCTTAAATAACATGGGATAGAGCGAAAGGACAGGAGCTTGACCCAGTTCAGGCCATTTAGGAGAACACTGACATATTTATAAGACTTGCAAAAATTATGCTAGGCCTGTTTATGTCACGGGACCAAAATACGGCTTCTATAAAACCTAGAAGGTATTCCAAGATAGTCTGGGATTCCAACTAGTAACCCATTGCTTATGGACCGTATCCTTTTTGAGCACTTGACTTTGGAAGAGGAATAAAAACAAGGGCTTCTGGTGAGACAGTAACAAGGGATCTGGCCATGATTGAATGAGTGCATTTGGAGGTTTGAGCTCATGCACTGAGGAAGCCCAGCATTTGCCACTGGCCCACATCCTCACTGAGCCCACCGCTATTTGGTAGTGTCACATGAAAAACAGGAGCTGTGGTGATGTTTGTGTAAATAGGGCCTAAGGAGTTAGGAGAGACAGGCATATTCTCTCTGACACTATGGTGAATATAAGCATAGGTAAATTCTGTCTCCCACTCACTTGAGGGCTCATATTCCATATTCCTAGTGTCTAGCACATAGGGGACATTTAGCAAATATTCATAGAAAAAAATAAATATTCTTGGAGATGAAATGTGAAGTTCTTTTTTTCATACCTCATACTGGTTCTTCTCCTTGGAATGATTTTCTTTTCATTCGCTTTATGCCAACTCCTTCTCATTCTTCATTTATTTATTCATCAAATATTTACTGAGTGCTTACTGTAAGCCAGGAACCATGTCAGGCCCTGGGATCCAGCCCTGAACAAGACCTGGCTCAAAGGTCACTGCCTCTAAGAAGCATTCCTCAAGTCTCTTGGGCAGGAGTTGCCCCACTTCTAGGTCCCATATTCTCTCTGCTGTTATTTATTACATCGCATTTTAATTAGCTGTGTCTAGTTCTTTCCCCACTCTAAAGTGATTTTTCTCAAAGGCAGTCATTGGATCTTAGTTATCACTGTGTTCTCACAGCCATTAAAACATTATCTTTGTAGCAAAAATGACCACGTCTTCACTTTTTCCTGCAGCCTTGGCCTTTGTCATATGACCTTGTAGCTCTGTCCATCAAGAGGCCAATCTTATTTCCTGATTCCTGGAACCTGGGTTGACCTTATGACTTGCTCTGGCCAATAGGATATGGCAGAAGTAATTCCAGTTTTAAGTTTATTTCTCAGGAAAGAATAAGCCTCATCTAGCCTGGTGGGTAATGGGAGGCCCAGGGCTTCATCACCTTCATCTCCTCAGCTAACAGCCATCCAAATGCCACACATGTGAGTAAGGCTTTCCTACATCAGCAGCCCTCAGCCAACTCACCAGCTGAACACAAACATATGAACATGTCCTCCTGTTAAGGTAAGCTTAGCGTTGCCCAGATCAGCCAGCTGTCCAGCTGATGCATAGATTTAGAAAAACTAATCAATACTTACTGTCCAAAGCCACTGAGTTTTGGTATGACTTGTTACACAGCACTGGCTAACAGATACAATGATATTCCGAAACAACTTTTCTTTTCTTTCACTTAAATAACCACAACTGAAGATGGTATAGTCTCTTGACTAGAAAGTCTAACATTTTGTTTGAGGAAAAGCAGTCAGTTCCTTATCTTTCTGATGTTAGGGGCTGTCAGTCTTGGCCCTGGTAAAGATCAGGAACACCTGAGTGTCAGAGCTGGAAATAACTTAGTGACCATCTTACTTATACCCCTCAATTTCTGGAAAAGGAAAGTGAGCCAAGAAAAGTGGTTTAACTTACTGAAGGTCACCCAGCCTCTCACTAAGTACAGATTCAACTCTCTTTTGGCTTAGTGCTGGGAGAGAACTCTGGGCCTCCACATCCACAACCTATTTCTCACCCCCCAACCAAGCTTTGATAACTGAAGTCTTCCAGTTATCTTCTCTTTTTAAAAGGTGCAGTTGGCACAAAGTGTTCATAAACATAGTGAAACTTAATGAGGAACACTATAAGCATCCAAGAACAAGGTTATCTAATTGATTCAATTACTAAAAAAATGCAGGATATGTGTTTTCTTCTGCCCCATTTATAATGTTTTTGGACCCTCACTGTAGGCTTAACTGATGCCAAGAGTTCCCCAACAGGCAGATGTGTGTTCATGCATGCCCCCTCAGCTTGGAGCTTATTAGTCTTACAAAACACCGATTTCTCAACTGGCCACGTGTTTATTAAACTCTGATGCAGAAGATAGGATTACTCCCGAGGTTTGTTTGCTAGAGGAATTTCATTTGCTGCTAGATCATGTGATTCTAGGAGGACTATAATCAAATAGTGCTCAGGCCCAGGAGCTCTTTGAGGAACATCATTTTCCAGCAAGAAAATGAGCAACTTCATCTGAAAAGTATATTCTAGGGCCTAACACTTCAGTGTTTGGCTTAGTAGGATATAAAATAAGCCTTCTTTGCTGAGTAGCAAAAGAAACCATGGATTGGAGCTTGGAAGGAAAGAGCTGAGGGTTGTGGTTGAAGCATCTGGGTGTTAGTACAGTATTTTCCTGATGAAAGTCAATGGCTAAGAAACTGATACATATCCCTGTTCTAAATTTATAATAATCAACAGCTATGAAGACAAAGCATTTGGTATGGATCTTCTCCTAATCAGAAATCAAACTGAATCTTATCTCATGACAAAGTAAAATTAACTCTTTTGTTAATTACTGTGATTATCTTCCCCACATTTATTTTGACAGCAGGTCAATGGTGAAAGACTATCTCCTTAAATTGCCTCTTGCTTCTTGTGAATCACAGATTCATATGATTTTGATAGATGATTTTATTTTCTCCTTTACACTTGCTTTGGAGCCTTTCACAACATGATTTTTTTTCATAGAAATGCCTTGGGACTTAAAGAAATGAGAGGAAAGGTCATATCCAAAGGATGAACTATTTGGAGAGACACCAGATCTTAGAATTACCTATCAATCACAGTGATTCTCATCTTTCCTTTCTGTTTCCCTCTAAGGATGTTCCAGAATTCTGGAATGTTATAAGCAGAAATTAAGAGGTTATTGTGATTGGTTCAGGGATTGTCAGTTCAGGATTTCCTCGAATGTGACATTTGAGCTTAAGGCCTAGTGTTGCCCGCATGTTGCATTGCAGCTGAGGAAGGAAAAGAAAATTCTCAGGTCCACCATAAGCATTCAAACTCAGGAATAAAGGTCATTGCTTTATTGTCTGTGCAAATCTCCATCAGTCACCACTGAGACTTCAGACTTCCCCTGACTTTATCACAGTTCCTCTCCTGGGCTTTACAACTCATCCCTCATCTCCCTCTTCTGGTTCCTTCAGAAACCAAGAAAGCTTGGGTAGGAGAAAGACCTCTGTTGGGATCAAAAGGAACATATTATTTGCTAATTTAAACACTTCATTCTCTGGAGAGGCATAAGTTCTCGGAAGAGTTGGCTGTTGGAAGTATTTTCCCCAAGCACAAGTTCTTCACTAAAAATGTTAATCCTCCAAAATGGCTTTGTTCACCCAACTTGTGAAGCAGATGGGGGAAAGGTAAATGTCAAGATTTATTGCTATTTTATTATGATCCTCAGAATATAATGAAATTCATTCATTCATGCATTCACTCATCGGTTATTAGGCATCAAGAATGTGGCAGGTAAGTATTAGGAGGACCTGTATTTTTTTTTCCAATGCTCACAGACCAGTAGTGGAGGTATGCATATAGAAGGTTGTAGAATATGGGTAGAGACATTTTTTTCAGCTTTTATATTGGGTCCCTCTTAGTAAATCTAATCTCTGTGTCTTACTTGGTATTCACAGGAAAATCAAGATAGTGTACTTTGAACATCTGTAGATTGGAGAGAATATCGATATGAAGGTGTGGAGTTAAGCTAGAGGTAGGCACAGCAGAACATAGAAAATGTACCTCATCAATGTCTGAGAGCAGAGTGGGAGGATGAGGGAAGGTGTGCAGGAAAAGGTGGATCCGGGATAAATCTCAATATCAGTAGGAGTTCATTTTAAAGCAGTTCCACAAACAGAATATTGGAGAGGGCCCCACTCCGTATCTCCCTCATGCAACCTCTGCTCTTCCCGAGCCACTATTCACTAGAGCACTCTGAAGAACTGAAAGCCTGTTTTATGCTCTGGCAAGCCACCAGAGATCTTTCTGTGCACAGATCAGCTTTTTCATGTTGGCAAGTCTATTAACCAGCGTGGCCTACCCAACTGGGGTATAATGTGGTTTGTACTGTGTTTTGTGGTCAATGTTCATGTATGTTACCGTTACTGATATTATCTGCTATTGATATTCTAGTGAAAACCTTTTTTTTTTTTTTTTTTTTTGCTTCCTCCCTACTGGCTCAAGGAAAAGGATGATTTTACAAACAAATAAATAAACTTAAAATTTCCTGACACACAGAAAACATGGAGAGGCTTATTCCTTGGTAAACACATTGGCATTTTCATTTGGAAGTTCTTGTTTTCTAACGAATGACTTTCTTATTGTCCCCAAGTAGTCCTACAGTACTTTACAAAAGAACACAAAAGATTGAAAAGATAGGTAATTTTCTCAGTTAAATTGAGACTTGAAAATTTCTTTGGACTTTTTAGTGATTTTTCTTGCACATTTTGCACATTTTATACATTTTCAATTTAATACACTCACGAAGGCAGTTCTGGCTTATCTATGAGTAACTAGGCACTACCTTGGCTCAGACATTCCTAAATCCATCTATTTTAAGAATTTTAAAGTACCTCTTATCATTTCAGAATTCAGATTCAAAGTCAGGGAAAGGAAGAGAGATATTTGTTCTTGGCCTCGGTCCCATTCTGAACAATATGAGGTTGATATGGTAGCTTGGAGAATGAATTTGGGATGTGTATAGATTTTATTTTAAAACTACTTACATTTCTTCTTTCATGAACAAGCAAATGGTGGTTTTTGCAACTGTCTTCCCCAGCTAAGAACACATCTTTTGTGAAAGGAACACTCTCTTAGCTCTCCCTGTATCTTTTTTTTTTTTTAAATAAAAATAAAACTGTATCTTATTTTTGTGTGTGGGAAGATTAAGATACTTTCCTTAGAAAACCTCTAGTATAGAGAGAAAGTCAATAAAAAGCCTGAGATCATTTGTCTCATGAATTCTTGGAAACTCAGGTACCTGGACCAGAAAGGTGAAACACGGAACCAAGCCCTATTTCCAGTTCAGAACTCAAATGATCTGGGCAAACTGAGGCCTCCGGATTCTTCCGGCCCTGTGAAAAATCGCACAGGAGTTCTTTAGGCCATCAATTCTGCTCTGTGTTTTGGAGTTTTACTATTTCTAGAAATAACTAAAATGACTCCAGTGAGATTAGAAAGAATACAAAGGCTGTTTCTTAGATGACACTGTCCCATTGTCAACGTCCTTGTTCTCTTCCATGTAGACAGGTGTGGCAGGAGATAGAGCACGTGCGGCCTTTCTCCCCTTCCTTCTCAATATGCTGGGCTATTGAAAGTTAAAAGTTAGTCTTCAAAGTTAGTTTTAACTTGAGAACTGTCGCCAAGTTTTTCTCTTCTTAAGTCTCCTCTTGTGGGTCGGGTGGCTGTGTCTCAGTGGCTCTCACAGAGGCCGTGGACCACTCTTTCTGGCAACCTGCACTTGCTCCCATCCCAGTAATTTCTTTCATGTCCTGGCTCTTCTATTTCATTATGGCTCTTCTTCCATGAGCTCTTGTTTTCAATCGAGTTTTTCTTCAGGGAGACGTGAGAAATGGCCCTTTCGTTTTCTTTGCTGTTTGTACTTCTCTTCACCATCACCATGGGGCCATTTCACACTATCATTTTTAAAGGTCACTTGTTTTGTTCTATGTGCAGTTGAGCCTGACAATGGGTTAATGACACCCGAACAAGCCATATTAAAATTACGGGCTGTATGATCGTAAACAACTATTGAGTAAAAGGAGAGGAAAGTAAACAAGCCCCCTTCCAAGGAACCAACACTGAAGATATTAGTTAAAATGTTAAAGTATATTAGCCAATTACATAAAATCCTTTTATATTGCCTTGCTTCATTTCAAACATGGCATGGGCTATTTTGTCTGTGAACTCAAGTGGAACAAAAAGCTACAGAATGCAATTTGTGTCAGGAGCTGGACTACAGAAGGACAACTAATTCTAATTAGTACGAATTCCCCATGGGCCAGAGGGAGGCCAAGTGCAGGAACCAACTGCCTAATGCTCTTTCTATCTTGCAACAGGTGGGCCAAGGCCTTCTAAAGGTTGTCATGGCAATGGCTAATGGTAGACCTTTAGCTGGACACCAGTAATTAATTGCGGGCATGTCTAGCCTTTGAATGTGATATCTTTTAATACATTTCTGAACGAAAAGAAGATTGGCTCTTCTAATTGGTTAAAATTAAAACAGCGGAAGGCTTTGCCAAGAAGTACTGCGATATAGTGCAAGTCTGATTTCGGCTTCTCAAACTGAGATTCTTGGCCTATCGCTACATGAAGGAGTAAAGAGAAAGGTATTTACTTCTGATAAGGCTCATAGTCAGTTGAATGTGGGCTTAAGAGCAAAATATTCACGCTCAGCCATGCCTATGGCCTTTACAAAGCCTAACTTCAAAATTCTGACGGATGATCTGAAATGTGCCCCTGACTTTCCTGAGCGTTTATAGCCTGTAGGGCGGCTCTCAGTGAGTAGCCATCTTCTGTGATAGCCTTCTGCTGGAGGGTGGCCTGGACACCCCGCTTGGCCTGCAGATGGAGCTCAGAGCTGGGGAGCGTTGGAGCCCCTTGGGGGATTAAAGGGCCTCAGAAGACAGCTGTGCCACGTGCTCTACAGGAGTCCCCGGGATACCCAGCTGCAGATCCTGGGTGCACACTCCGACCTGGATAAGCAATCCTAGAAACCAGGCAAGGCTGTAAATGCGGCCTGTTGGAGCAACAGGGCCTGGTCGGGTTTTCACACAGTGCCTGCAAATAAAGTGAAAGAATATTCTCTTCCTTTGGGTTTGGAGTTGTGCTGTTGCCTATCCCGGAATTTCAAAATGAAAAGACCAACCAGGACAGAAATTGACAGCTAAACGGGGATTGGGTCTTCCTACGTCAGACATCGTGCTAAGTACTATGTGTGCGTGAGTCCCCCAGGAACATCCAGAAACAGGTGTTGTTATGATTCCAGTTTTAGAGATTGGGAAACTGAGGCATAGAGAGGTTGACTTGTTTTTTTTATCTCCCAGATTAGAAGGGACAGAATTAGGATTTGAATCCAAGCCTGGACCCAAGGTTTGAGCTGTTCACAGAAGAGAAAGCCACTGAAACGGTAAGATGAGTTGTGTTTATTTATTGTAGAATGCAACCAATCCCCCTCTTATGTGATTCAGTGCAAAACACAATATGTAATCTCCGAACTCTGAGTTCTGAGCCCTGAACCTGAATTTCTGAACTTTGACCCCATGTGTTGAAATGATTTTTTTCAAGGGACCCTGTCTTAAATGCTTATATTTCTAATTGCAGGTCCATTCATCTTTTTCCCCTTTCTGTTGAACAAAATGGGAAATGCTTTTCCCTTGCTCTAATGGTACAAAATAAATAAATAAATAAGGGAGGATCTGTCCCCCTTCTCACTGTATCAGCCAAAAACACATTTGAAATTTTCCAGCCACTTCTCTTTTATGTCTGATGTTTAAAAAAAAAAAATAATGTTTTAGTGAAACAAACAGACTCAGTCCATTTTAAGAAATGGATGTTTTAAAAATATGAGGTTCTAAGCAAAATTATGCTGAATTATATATTTATGAGGATTAACTTGTTTTCATGAATAGTACAGCTTTTCCTGGGTGAACAATTTCCTTTTGGCTTCACTGGATGAGAAAAATATACATAGGAGTAGATTTTTTTAGAGATCTTAGTTCTTTAGGTGAACACTTGAGTTCGGGATATTTATTCTTGCTACTCTCCAAGTGTGCATGAATAAGAAGTCTATGAGGAAAAAGAGAACTAAGGCATCTTCAAGAGTTGAGTTAGGTTCCTTGAAAAAAAAAAAAAAAGTCTTAGCATTCTCTGACCGTTTTACTGTGATACGTTAGGTGGGGAACAGACTCCCATACTGTGTTATGACATGTCCCCGTGTTGGTGTATGTATGTGCTGGTGCGATCACCTTTACCTACACATGTTCAAAGCAGAACAGTTTTTTAATGCATTGTAACAGATGGAAAATTTCTGGGCTGTGGACCACAAAAGGAGGAAGATATTTTCGAAAGTGTTATTGCTTTAATACTGGTTGTTTTTTTTTTTTTTTTACAAGGGCCTACTGCTCGGTAAATAAGGCAGCCATCAGATTCCCTATGCATTTACTTTTACCAAACAATTGGACCAAAAAACGCTCTAGAGAGGTACACCCCACACCCTCACCCCCCTCCACACACCCCATTCTGTTACTGGAATCGTTTTATTAATAAAATGCTTTTAACATGACCTCCCAAGATTTTTGACTCTTATTGCTTGGGTGGCACTAGAGGCTAAAATGAGGCTCCTTTTAATAACACATTTGCATAAGTTGATCTGAAAGATCCCCATGCGATTACATGACTCCAGGGTTGGCCTGTCATCTCAGAAAAGCCTGAGGTACTCGTCCCAAAGAGATCAAAACTCAAGAATTAACTAGTCTTCATAAAACGAGAACATCTCTAGGAGCAGTAAAACAAATGATTATCATTTCTTTTTGGCGTTGGACTATGCCAAGCTAGAGAAAAACAGAGCTTTCAAACGTTGACAATCTGGTATATTGAAGTATGACCATTATTTTTTATTTTCCACATTTTTGGTCCAAAGACAGTTCTGAGTAATTGATTCCCATAATGAGCTATGGTTCGTTAGTCAATTTAATTTATAATTGAATTGGATGGATGTAACTCTGTGTAAAATTGTCTCTGAAGAATCTGTTTTGTTCGTCTGTTCAACTTCTGACAGGGATGGAAGAAAATCTAAATTATTCCCTCCTGCAAGGGGGAAAAATTCAGAGTCTCAGCCTCCCTGGTGAAATTAAGAGAAAAAAATATTTTTAATAGTTGCCATGCAAAAATATTATGGCTTTACTAAAATTTATACAAGCATGTCAATTAACACATTCATGGCGAGCCTGGTGGATTCGGGCGTCTGAGTGTTGCCTGAGGCAAAGGCCTTTCCCGGGCGCTGAGAAGGGTTTCTCATTATTAGAACGAACACCAAGTCTCTCTGCATTTATTTTTATCAGTTATTGACAAAGATGGTTGCATTGCTACGTCAATATGCCCAGAAAACAATAGCTCTAATTCTCCAGGTGTTTAGCAATCATCACAACTTGTATTTTCTATACATTTCTGCTAATGCTGTAATTTGGGGAACAATTATTAAAATAACCACGTGGCATTTTTTTTTTTTTTCTGAAGTTCTGAAAGATTGTCAGGGAAAAAAAAAAATTCTTTTTAACTTTAATTGTTAACAACAGGCTTTCATTTTTGTTCAAAGATTTTTTCCTCTTATTCCCCAAGCCCTTCACATTTAAAACTTTTACAACCATCTTAGCACACACTCAAAACAAAGCCATAATTATGTAAAAAGAAATGTTTTACAGTTAATGCCATCTAAGACACTCACCAAGTGCCAAAATGCATAGGATTTTGGTAAAAGGCAATCTGTTCTTTGAGGATAATGCATGCAAACCAGTCTTGTGCAAAACCTGAGGCAGGAATAGTATACCGCCTTAGATCACACCTATGGAGCTGACTTTGATGCTATGCCCAGAAGTGGGTTACAGGCTGGGATTTGAATGAAGTTTAATCATTTTTAGAAGCGAAGGCCCTTCAGGGTACTCTTGTTCTATAAGACTTATTATATCTCGGCAGACGAAGGCAGAGGCTGTATTCTTCCTTGTTAACAATAGTAATACAGTAATGATCTCTAATGACGGACTGTTGTGTGGAATAGACCGACTGGGATGAAAACAGCTGTCATTTCCCGTCGTCAAACCCCATCCTTCTGTGGACAAAGAGATCATGAATGTACATCCCAGACTCTGACGGAGAAGGCATTCTCTCGCTGTGGGTCCACTGCCATTTGTGTGGGCTTTAATCTAATCCCTTGCAAATGTTAAAAATATATATTTCAGTTAGCTACAATGATATGAATAAATAAGGTCGAATGAAGGTGGGTCAGGATCTAAAGTTCAAATGCTACAGTTCCCAAGAGACAGGTACACCCAACTGTTCCGTGTTGCCCTGACCTTCGTGGGGTTTTGACCAGCTCTTTTTTTTTTTTTAATTTCTTACCTGGACAAAAAAGATACTTCATTTGGAAAAAGACCTCCCAGATGAGCCAGGCTTGACGTCGCCCCCCTGATTCTAAACAAAGCAGGCGTTAACTTTGTTGGATGAACAAAATCACCAGAGATCACTTAAATCCATAATTGTTACACTCCTCCCGAAGAACTTTTCAGTAGGACTCATCTTTTATGTAAGTCGGCTATGTAAAATGGACTGAAAGTTGAACCTCACAAAATATTCAAGCCCACATCAATCATTCATACATAATGCACAGTTCAATGAGGGCCGACTCCAGGGCCCAGATAAGCAGTGTCACAGTAAGTTATGTTCTGTGGCGGCAAAATCAGTTGTGATCAATCACCTAGTAACCAGCATAAGTTACATTTTTACTTTAGTCCTTAAACTCTTTGGAGTGTACTTTGAAAAGTATTGTTTTTATCTAAAGTAGCAGATCAATACCGGTGATCGATAAGCACTCATTTCCAACTAACGAGGACAATGGTGAATGAATTCCTTTAAACATTTTCATAGCAGCAAATGTTGGGTTGAATAGGAGATCATTAATATGTCAAGTTTTAAGCGGGATCTTAAAAATCTCCTCTGGGACCACTCTCCACAGCATCCTCGTACTTCGAGAGAACTGTTCTGTTTCTAGGATTTCCGGCAAACTCAGCCAAACCTTGTATATTGATAGGTCCTGCGGTTTCAAAACAGACCCAGGAAAGTCTAAATCATTAGGTATTGAAAGTTTGGGGCGTTGTGAAACTTCATCAGGCATTTTGTGTGATGAGGAGAAGGCCCTTGCAATGGCATTCATGAATATCAAGAAAATAGGGGCTTCTCATCGTGGGCTCACACTTCCTCTCAGACACGAGATGTGGAAAGAAGCCAGTTTACCACTCTTAAGCGTAGGAGAAAGGAAGAAGGTTTGGATGCTGGTAACACCAATCAATTTTTTCACAGTTGACACGTTCTCTCTTTTAACCAATTCTTGAGGGCAGGAACTACGGTTTATATTTCAATGTATTCTGGAGTTGCTAGTGTACTTTTTGCACAGACAAAGATATTAAGGAAATATCCACTGGTGATATTTCTCCAAGACCTTACAGTTTTGACTGAAAAGCCACAGCCGGCCATCGATTCAGTGGCTTGACTTCGACAACAGTAGAGGGTTGACCTGGGTGACAGATACATGGAACTGGGCAGTTATCACAGGACAGGATGGACTATAAAGTGCCCATTAAAAGAGTAGCAGGCTTTCAGCTTTGAGAGAGTGGAGGGGGACAGAATGGGAAGTGGAAGATAAATGGAAAAGAAGGACAGGACTTGCTCCTCCGTGGACCCATGTCCTTTGAGCTTTTTTTTATTGCACAGCCTTCAGTTGAAAAAAAAAAATCCTATAAGCAAACATTATACATGTTTATCTATAAATTAGATACATGTGCTGGTATCATCAGTTAATATCTCAAGCACAACACCCAGAGCAAGATGTGTCATTTATAATAATGAATGGCTGACTCAAAAAAATTTCTTTTTCCTATTTTTGGTTAACTTGCCATATAAAGTTTTATTGTCCTTATTTTAGTTAGTAATGTGGCTGTTACAGAGCTCATGCTTGGAAGACCACATGCAGCAGCTCCTTCTTGTACCACTGGTATCAGTTTGGATTTGTAAATTGCACAATCTGTATTAATTTCAATCTATAGTTTTGCAGCAATTTAAAACTATAGGTGACTACTTTGTGAGGTCAGTGTAGCTAATGTTAGATAGCAGATTCCATAAATCCACCTTATCCGCAGAGGTAACCTACAGTGATTGCGTGTTTCATGTGCGCTCAGCACCTGCTTTGGAATCCCGTGGTTACCACACTACTCAAGGCTGTCTGATGTACATATAAATCTGGGCAGGCATTTAGATTCATAAGGCAATTCACATGGCAGATACTTGCAAAGCTTTTTGTAATGTATCATATATGTATGTATATATGCATGTATGTATTTATTTATTAGAGAGAGAGAGAGCACGTGCACATACTTGCATGATTCGGGGGAGGGGGAACAAAGGGAGAAGGAAAAAGAGAAAATCTTAAGCAGGCTCCACACCCAGCGAGGAGCCCGACGCAGGGCTTGACCTCACAACCCTGAGATCATGACTTGAGCTGAAATCGAAAGTCAGAGGCTTAACCGACTGAGCCCCCCCAGGTGCCCCTCCAAAGCTTAGTTTTAATATAAATGCAATTGAACCTCCTAGCACTTTTTCCTGCATACCAAAAGATCATCCTGCCCATCCCACTTCAGAGAACACTGTGCTTGACGACAGGAAAATGCCCCACTGTTCTCTGGACGTGAACAGACTTCATCTGACATGAACACCAGAGACACTGAATTCCATACTCCTGCGAGGGGATGGTAGTATTGTATTACAGACAAAGAGTCACTTCTGCTTCTTCCCCCTTTAAGCAATACATAGAGACAGGAATTTATTCATCCATTCATTGATTCTATAAATATTTACTGGGAACAATCTGTAAGTCTGACATTCAGTCCTCTGTGCATATGGAATTTATGGTCCAGTGGAGACTATGGAGGTAGGACATTCTAATCCACCAGGATGAGTGCCCCAATGGCAGTAAGCACAGGTGCTCTGTGTACCAGGAGGGACAGCTCACTGAGATTGGGAAGGTCGGGAAGAGCTCACCATGGGAGGTGACATGCGCGCTGAGACCTTCAAACCAAGAGGGACTAAAATGAGAGAGAGCAAGGTGTCTTAGGACCAAAAGAACTCCTGGAAGGCTGGTGTGTAAGACGTTAAGGCATTGAGAAGTGAGACCAAAAGCTTAAAAGAGAGATTAGCCTTAGCAAGTCCTTATCTATGTTGTTATTACAGTTTGAACTTTATCCTGAGGGCAAAGGAAAGCCGTTTCAACAGGGGACAATGTGATTAGAGTAAATCAAGTATGGAAAGTATTTACTAGGATGCCTGGCTCTTGCTAAATAGTCAGTGGCAGCTCTGATGAACTTTACCAATACCAATATCATTACCAATCTTGGTGTCTCAATATTATTATCAGCTTTGATCTGTGGAGTCATCCTTCCAGTTACAATCTGGAGAGTAGATTGAAAGGGGTAAGACATTTTATCTCAACTCTTTGTTCTTAACTTCTCTTCTTTACTTCTGGCGATTTGCTGAGCTCACTTAGTTCTATGCTTCCCCTCTTAAAGAATCTTTTACAAAATTTTAATTTAATCTACATATTTATTTATTACAAAAATGGATTTAATGGGAAGAGGTAAGAAGGGACTCTGGGGAAATAGAAAAGGATAAGACGTGGAGATGAGTTATTGAAGAGCTTTGATCATAGAGAATCACATATCTCACATGAAAGCATTTCAGACCGGGCCAGTTAGGTGTGCATACTTAATAAATACTTGTTGACTGACATAGTTTTTCTGTTAACTTGAGGAACCCTCTCACTCTCAAAAGCTTGTTTGACTTATTATTTTCTTATATGAAAATGTCGCTCCCCCCCTTTCCTTTGCAGGGTGTGTGTGTGTGTGTGTGTGTGTGTGTGCATGTGTACATGCATGCACTCATGGGTGTTTGTGTGAGATGTAGGTGTGCTTAGTAAGTTTATGTAACTGCATGGTCAGTTCCTGTGGCCTCTCTTCCTGGAGCAATTAAAAAGGCAAGTGCCTCTCCTTTTAAATGTTGTACTTACTGCACACATTCGTCTGCCATTTTGCAAGAGCTCCACGAGTCACATCTCATTGAGAGAAATTCTTCACTGAGCACTGAGGATTGAACATTTCTTTAGATTATGCAAATATTAACGGAGCTATTGTCAATGGAATTGCCGATGATTTTGAAGATAATTTCTCTTTGTGTCATCAACATCTGCTCAGGAAAATCTGGAGAGCCCGTTTTTCTTTGATGTCCTTAGGCTGCCATCTTGTTGAAAGGAAGCAGCCCCCAACCTTTCTTCTGTGTGTTAATCTCAGTTCAAAAAGTGTCCAAATGAATACAGATGTGGAGCTTTACATCCTTAGTGGGGAAGATGGGCTGAGGAAAATTATCTTAGAAATGGTCATGGGAACCCATAAAAAGTACCATTTTTAAAGGAATAGGCACTAGCTGGGAATAGGGATAAAGGACTAGATGATGTAAAAACCTGGCTGTGTTTTAGGCATTTCATCATTCAGGGAAACAGGCAGCTTATTCCCATTTTTGGCAACAGTAATACCTGCTGTGCTGAAATTAAACATTGCATGAAACAGGTATTTAGAACGTCCATCAGTAAAAAGATTAAAAACAGTAAATCTCAGGCCCATGAGGCCGAGACTCAATCTGGCAAGCAGCCTATTCTGCAAAAGACTTCCTACTTTTGAAGACAGCAGACTTCAGTCTGGCCAGGCAAAGACCAAGCACAAATACGACGAGGGAATCTTTTATCTTTCTTTCTTGCATGAAGGGTACTGATGCCTCAATCCTTTTCTTAGGTAACACGGAATTTACTCCCAAAGGCAAGAACTTAAATCCCTGAGACAAAAGTGTAAAAAACATACTGAAAGAAACAGTGTGCAAGCAAGAAGCACACCTCTTCAGATGACGTGGTGGCATCTGAAAGAACCAATCTGTTTGAAGTGTGTGGTTGTGAGATCCCACCACCTTTGCTGACTTATCCACAAGGAGAGATGATTTTCCTCCAAATAAACAACAAAACAAATATTAGTTTGTGATTTTGCTTTGCATGTCTGAAAATGCACGAGAAAGGCAAACATCATTTAAAGTTGGCATTACAAAGCTAAGGGTATGAAATCTGGAATGGATGATCATTTTTGTGTGTGTGTGTGTGCACATTGTCAAGTTATAGCTTATCTTTGACTTTTATGTGTGCTTTCCCTTTTGGGTACATTTTCATCCAATACTGTTCCAGATTTATATATGTAATATCACCTAGAGAATGATATACAGTATGCAATACTGGTACTGTTGGTACAATCCATTCACAATAATAAAAAGTTAAAAAGACAAAATGTAATGATAATAGTAAACAAAAAAAAATCTATGCTTTTCTAGTTTCCTACTTCTAACTTTTCATTCTCTAACATGTCCTCTGGCACATATGTATTAAGCAGCGAGTGCTTTGCACCCTTTCTCTTTTTACCCCCACTTCCATTTTGTCCCCCTTGTTGCTGTATTCATCTAGGACCTTAACTCCTCTGACACTTCCTCTTCTTTTCCTATTTATGACACGCCTTAAAAATTTCAGGTGATATCCTCCATTACTTGATTTCATTTTAAATACTCAAGATTTTTCATTCTTAAATACTCAATCTGCCTTATGATTATTATTATTATTTGCCATTAGGTTCCATTTATTTCTTGTGGTTTGTTGAGTGCTTTTGAAGCCCTGCTTTTGTCTCTACCTTTCCTTTCCCTTTTTCATATTCCCCCTTTCTCCCAGCTTCTATTGCATCAGCCTGTGTCTCTCCTCTTCACTCTTCACTATCAGTGATGCCTTCTCCTCCACTCCTTTCATCTGCTTCTTCTTCCTTCCCTCCCTCCTGGACTCTTTCCCTCCTTGTGTGGCATTCCTTTTTTCCACCAGTTTGTTTCTACTCAGAGAAAGTACACCTGACACTCTCTCATTTCTTTGCTCCAACAAGTCATGTGCCTAAACTTGACGCTACACACGCAGAATTTACTTCTCCCCAAGGTGTTGTAAGTCTCATGGCAAAAGATTGGAAATAGAACATTCTTGCAGGGAAATGGGAGTGAATAACTGGGAACAACAACATGATTATGATACCTAATAAATGCTACTGAATTGAATTATAATCAGAAACACTTAATAACCAATGTATTCTATTGAGAATGTGCAGACTCATGAGAGTTTTAAGAATCTTATTTTTTATTTATCTTCCTCTTCAAACTCCTCCACTCACAAGAGGATTTGAAAAACATCATGAGATTGAGTACTTAGTACTGATTCAACAGGCGTCAAATTGATCATGAAGTGGTTAAGCAGCAAAGATGATATGACACAGGAAGAAACTCTAAGGTTATTTTTTTAAGCACTGGGGAAAGATTTTTGGTGGAGTGCTCACATCAGAAATTGTTCTACTTGTACCCAGATCCAGAGGAGTTTTTTTTTTTTTTCCCCTCATCTTTAAAAATCCTCTTCATGACAACTAGCATGGAGGGAAGAAACAGGATAACTCTATAGATTGTCCATCCTGAGAAATATGAGCCAGTCTTTGCACAGACTGGTGCAACAGCTAATCAAAACGTACTGCTACAGATAAATGTGGTTGCAAAAGACTTAGGACCGGAAAGTCTGCACCTTCTCTCACTTACCAGACAAGAGACACTTTATAGCCTTCATGCCTCTCTTCCCTAGCTGTGGCGCAGTTTGCACAAGCATTCTTGGATCACGTCTCATGAGGGCTTATGCCCTCATGGTCATAGGTAGGTGCTCAGTAAGTATTTGTCAAATGAATCCATGAGAGAGGCTGAATATTCTCTACTGTTAGTGTATCAGTCTTGAAAAAAGAAAGTGAGGGCTATCATTTAAATTCCTGTTGAATATAGAGGAGTATTGTGATAGTGCAAGAGACCAGAAGTGAAGTGTTAGGCAAATAAGCATCGCTTTAACTCCCTTCCAAATCCAAGGGAACTTTAGTTCATCCCAGGCCCATAGTATAGCTAGATTTGTATCTTAATTGTAGTCTGTTGTCTATGGCCATATCTATAATTAAATTATTTAGCTTTCTCTGTATATTTCATTGCATAACATGCAATTGGCCATTCTAAATTTTCCCCTTTTTAATTTTAAAATTTTTTTTCTGAATTTTAAAAATCTTCTCTGGTACAGCTAAGAAGTTTTAAAATGGATGGAGCTAAACCAACCTGCATCAAATGTCCAGATGGTCAGAGAGGGAAGATCGCAAGGTAAATAACATCCCGCTCAGACACGACCTGAGTAGTACCTGAGACCTTCTGGGTAGTCCCCATCTCCATAAATATCTCGCATACAATCAGCACTCAATAAAAACTTGCTGAATTGAAGAGGAAATTTAGAGACAGGTCATGGTGATCAGAAAGGCTAGCTTGCACACCACCCAGATATCCCAAGACTGATCACCAGCTCAATATGTCTGAACAACTCATTAAAAACCAGGGGAAATGCGTGAGAGCATTTCTTCCCTACCCCATTACTCTGTGGGAAATATAAATGAAATAGATCATTTACATAACGGCATAATGTGCCTAGATATAACAGATTATTTGCATAACTGCATAATGCCACCAATCAGGAAAAAAGCCTTAAATATTTCTGGGATATGAACATACAGAATTATAGAAGGTATGCATATCAACCAATAATCAGAGCCATGTCTTTTTTGTATCCCAATAGAGAGAAACAAATCCACAGAAATGAATGAACCACCCAGTACCACGAAATGAAGGCGACAGCGCTTGTGAGACCCCAAACCGCGTGGTCTGGGTTCAGTTTCCCCAGACCAACTTTCTCTTCTGCATCCTGAATGATTGATAGGGACCTGTAGTGATTGGAACACAAGAGCAAGGTCTTTGGAAAATAATTTTAGAGCGAGTAATGAGGAAGGAAGGACGAGATTGTTCTCTTAGGTATCCAGTGCCTTACCTTTCCTGTTAACAATGATAGCACTTCCAGGCACTAGCAGGCTAAGGAAAGAAAGAAAAAAAGCAGCACGGTTTAGTGAGCTTTAATAATCTGTTTTTTTTTTTTTTTTTTCCATAACCAGAGTAGCTATGCCGGGTTATATATTTACCTTAGTGCAAAAGTTCTTTAGTGTGTACAATTCCGCTGAGTTCATTATATTTTTAATGTATCTCAGGCTCATTTCAGATCCTGATTTCCCAGTACAAACTAGAGTAACAAATATATAATTATTCTCATAAATAACTCAGCACCTTATATTTCAAACAAGTTTCCCCACAAGGCACAAGTGCCCTATATTAAATTCTTTTAAGTGTAAGTTGATTAAGGTAAAAATTAGTTGTTATTACCTTATGGACATTTTAGTTTTAGCAGCAATTCAAAACCAGGTCTATCACAAGTAGATTTGTCGCCGCCCACAGGTATAATCATCAGGAAAATTAATAATCATGTTCAGTGTGACTATAAATCATTGTGGTTTAGGCAATTAATTTCTGTAGAAAAATGAAAGATCTATAAGTATTATTACTGTGCAAACTACATGTTGTGAAAACCTAGATCCAACACAGTCAAATTGCAAATGCAGGGTTTCTAATTTCAGAGTGTTGATAATATGGGGTCATCAGAGGCAGGGAAGCTGATGGCTCTGCATAAATAATGTGGTGATTTTTAGCGGTTTATGGCTGCAGTTTCCCATGCATACAGCATCCAGAATCTCTAAGCCAAATGCGATGGAAAGAGTTCTTAATTTTGAGTAAAGGTAGAGAAAAAGACCAGAGAGAAATGCCCAGGGGGATATTTAAGCCAGTGCACGCTCCGAGAAGGGAAAGTACCCCGAAAACCCAGGCATGAGGCACGCGGCTCGGGGGACCACTTCCAGGAGACTGCTTTTCTCCGGAACCGCCTGTGAGGGCGGCAGTCCCAGCGGGGAAACAAAGACCCCCTCCAAGAAAGCAGCAGCCACCCGCCTCCTCCCTGAGTAGTCACAGCGGACCCGAGACTCTCCTAGGCACTTATCTTCGCATTTAATTCCCACAACCACTTTAAAAGGCGTGTCTGATTATCTGCGCCAATGGGTGAAGAAGAAAGCTCCGAACGGTTAAAGAATGTGTTCAAGGTCCAAAGGCCCGGAGCTGGTAGAGTCATGATTCCCATCCAAGTTGACCTCTGAGGTTTAAGGTCTCCTTCTCTAGTTTTATTCTTTGCTTTTTCTTCACTCTTCCTCTCCCCTCTCCTTCCTTCCTCTTTCCCTTTTACGTGTCTATTATGTGACTCTCTTTTCCAGATTTATTTTTCCTTTACCCTTAGGCTTTTCTCTGATGTTACGTGTCCCCTACTGATGCCTATCAGTCTTTCTTAGCCAGTTGATGGCCTCTTGTCTCAAAAGGCTGCTGCCCCTTTGTGCAGCTGTGGCATTGGTAGGGATGGTTATTTGGTTTTTGTTTTGTTTTTTAGACATTGTATTTATTTGTCAGAGAGAGAGTGACAGCACAAGCAGGAAGAGTGGCAGGGAGAGGGAGAAGCGGGCTTCCTGCTGAGCAAGGAGCCGGATGTGGGACTTGATCCCAGGACCCTGGGATCATGACCTGAGCCGATAGCAGAGGCTTGACGGACTGAGGCACCCAGGTGTCCCATCTAAAGGGCAGTTTGTTCCTCTTCATCTCTGTGGGTATTCTCTTTTCAAGCCTGCCTCGGTCTGTATAGTCTGGTCCCATCCGCTCCCAATTTATCAGAATTTCCTTCCTAAGAGTTACCAATCTTTATTCTATTTATGTCCTAGTTTTTCCAAGATAGGTTCTTTCCTACCTTGTGGTTTAAAGAAACCATACAGGTACAATGAGGAAAAAAAGGAAGACACAGAGGAAGGAAGGAAGGAAGGAAGGAAGGAAGGAAGGAAGGAGGGAAGGGAGGAAGGAAGGAGGGGAGAGAGGGAGGGAGATTGTACAATGACTGTTCACATTAAGAAAGACTTGTCACTTACCAAAAGATTGATCATAGGGTTTTGGGGGTTGGTTCGTTGTTGTTGTTGTTTAAATAGAAAACTAATTTATTTATTTATTTATTTGACATAGAGAGAGAGAGAGACAGTGAGAGAGGGAACAGAAGCAGAGGGAGTGGGGGAGGGAGAAGCAGGCTTCTCGCCAAGCATGGAGGCCTAGGCGGGCTTGATCCCAGGACCCTGGGATCATGACATGAGCTGAAGGCAGATGCTTAATGACTGAGCCAGCCAGGTGCCCCAAATAGCAAACTAATTTAAAATGCTGACTACTGGGGTGCGTGGGTGGCTCAGTGGGTTTGGGCCTCTACCTTCTGCTCAGGTCATTGATCCCTGGGTCCTGGGATTGAGCCCCTATTCGGCTCTCTGCTCAGTGGGGAGCTTGCTTCTTCCTCTCTGCCTGTCTCTGCCTACTTGTGATCTCAGTCTGTCAAATAAATAAATAAAATCTTAAAAAAAATGTTGACTACTGTTTGATTTGTGACTTTTGGGAAATCACTCATTTGCATAAAGTAAGCCACCTCTGTTATTAGTTCAACAAAACCTCACCTTATAGAACACAATTTATAGCTAACAATGTATTTTTACCAGTCTAATTCATTTGACTCCAAAAAACACGTGGGGTGGACAGGGAAACGTCTTATTTCCATTTTCACCTGAGGAAGGAGTTTAGACCCTGAGGGACTAAGTGATTTGCTTAAGCCACACACCGAGAGGAGATCTAGGACAGGAACTCAAAGACAGGTCTCCAACTCTAAACCCATGGCTCTTTAAATTACACAAACTCACGGGTTTCTGTTCCGAAGTTGTTGCCATTCCTTTGGTTAATGCAACCAGAACTCAACCCACTCACTCAATCTATTGGACACTGTGTGCAATCCTTACCTGATCTCCTAACAGCCTTGACACCTTGGAAATTTCCTTGTATTTCCAAGGACTCTTCTCTCGGCTTTCTCTTCCTCCTTCTCCTATCACTCTTTCTTACTCTCTTTTAGTGGTTCTTCCTTCTTCATACACTTAATGTTAATTTAGTTTTGGCTCATTTCTCATTTAGACTCTCTCCCTGTATAATCTTCTTTCTTCCCAAAGAGTCAATTACTGCTCATGGTTGAAGATGAATGTGTATTCATACCTCCCCTCCAGATTCTGGCCCTTAGCCCCATGTCTAGAGTTATAGCTGATAAATGGATATGTTCACTGGAATATGAAAAAGGCAACTCAAACTCAATTATATCCCAAATTAAACTTACCTTCCCCACCAAATCAACTTTTCCATTTGCTTCCTACCTAGGAATGTCACTGACTAGGAACCAACTTCAAACCAAAGTGGGTCACCAAGAGATCTTTTTTCTAAGTATGCCTTGGGTCTGTTCCTCTCTGTTTTCCACCCTCGCTCCAGCAAGCATATCAGGAATGTGGGTGAGCTTAAGATTAATGGGGAAAACAACATTGGCTTGACTCAGGTCTTTATCCATCAGGACCCCAAGCCAACCCCCACACCCAGCCCTGTAGTTCATAGTTGCTTCCTCTTTTCACTGTTCACCCTACCCCAGCAATCAGCTTCTAAGCATCATATTATATGTACACATGTATTTACCATTGAATATCTCCCTCACTTTAAGCTTTAAAACATGAGGGAATTTGTCATCTTCATTGCTATTTATCAGGGCTGAGGGTTCTTGCTTCATAGTGAAGTGTGAGAGAAGTGCACGTGTACCAGTCAGCATCCTTGCAGAAACAGAAGGCACACTGGATATGTTAAGATTTAATAAAGGGACTACTTACTAAGCTGTGGCTAAAGTTTAGAAAAAGGGACAAGAGGTCACATGGGATCTCAGGCTGGTAAGAGCTGGGAATATTTACACCTGTTGACTGAGTGGGTAAAGGAGGGACAGTTACCGGAACAATTGCAGGGATGTAGAGAGAAACCTGTGTGAGAGAATCACCTGATAGGAGATGTGACCTTCTGTAGAGGGACATCAGCCTAGCAGGGAAGGAAGAAAATTCCTGATTTCTCATCTTGCCCTCCGATTTCCTGCTCATGCCCCTGTTGTCCTAACCTAGTCAACAGCTAGAAAGCAAGGGAGTCCATGAGTGTGGTTTCCCAGCCCACAGTAGTGGAGAAGGTAGAGAGATCTACCCGAATAAGGCAGATCTCAGCATATGTGTTCTAAAGTGAATGAATGAGAAACTGGTGAATAAATGATAATCATCATTCTATTCTAATACATATAAAAGCAGTATGCCACTCAAAACTGCATCAATGTAACTGGAGTGATCGCAAAATTTCTTTTGATGCACCTCACACCCTATGCAGATACACTGAGAACCACTACTACCCACTGAGGCCAGTGGCATCCTTTTCAAGTTCTTCTCTGATCACATCAATGTCCCTGTTAAACTGGCAACAGCTCCTCTTAGCCTCCCAAACAGCTTCCAGGTTCTTTGCCTGGCATACCAAGTCCATGGTAATTCGACCCTGTTCCCTTTCTGGGCTTATCCTCTCTTGCCCAAAGTACCAAATCTACTCACTCAGTGCATTTGGAGAAAGGACCACATCTAGTCCTTTATGCTACCATGTCTTTGCTCATGTTCCTTCTTCTGTCTATAGTCCCCCCCCCCCGCCCCCAATCTCCTTTCCATCTTGCCTATACCATGCCTTCAAGAATGCCTGGTGTATAACGTCTCCGATGCTTTCTAAGGCACTCTATCTCACTCTGCATGATTTTCTTTGTTTACATACACCTTACTTCATTCCAAAGAGATTCGAAGTAGGTACTTTACACGGTTAGACCTCCTTCATCTGGACTCTCATAACATTGTGAAATGCTCTCATTTACACTTTTGTCCTTGTATTGTATTATTTAAATTTCTGTTACAAGATTGTCCTTGAGATTAAAGACTGGATTTTTTACAATGGAATTCCAACATCTAGAAAATTCCCAGCACACGGTACTTAGGACTTATATAATTGTGTAATGAATAAATGAGAACAAAAAAGAGCTTAAAGTACTGAACCATCCAGTATGATTCCGACTCATGGGATTCTAAAGTTTTAGAACCCAAGAATAAAGCAGAATTGATTTTTGTGATTATAAAAGTGGCAATAGAAGCAGTTCTTTGGATTCTTACATACAAGTATATGGATAAACAAACCATCCTTTGATATTCATTCATTAGCTGAAAATATGAGTAGTCCAAGGAAGCTAAAACACTTAGAGAAGTAAGTGAACAAATGGAAGGTGCTGATCTCAAAATAGCACCAAGGCATACCGCCTTTCACATATTAAACACTCTGTCAATTATAAATCACTATACAAATATTAATGACTTATTATCGTTATAATTAGTCATCATCACCTGGTAAGAGATACACTTAATTCTGAAAAGTGTTAAATATTTGCAATGATAGAATAAAATATGTCCACTCTTCCTGCCTGGCCTTTGTGTTTTTCCCTTGAAAGATTAACGTTTCATAGGGTGGGTTCTCCTTTTGGAGACTAGATAAACCCCTGAAATGGGGAGGGAGTGGTGGAGAAGAGATATTTAGTGAGCTTAGAGAACACTTGGAGGATGGAAGCAGGTATTTTACAAAGTTTGGAGCAGCTCAGCTCTCCTCTAGTGTACTTTTCCTTCACTATTTTCTTTTTTTATATTTCTTTTGGGATAAAATATATGTGCTTTGGAGTTCACAGATCTTAAATGTACAATTCTATAAATTCAGACAAATATATATATATAGACTCATGCTACAAACATCCTTGTCAAGAAATAGAACGTTTCAACACTCCAGAAATTTCTCTTGTGTTTCCTTCTGATCAGTCCTCATCCCTATAGGCAACCACTGTTCTGAGTTCTAATACCGTGGATTAGTTTGGTCTATACCTGCATTTCATATAAATAGAACGATATAGTAGGTATTCATTTGTGTCTAGTTGGGCATCAACATGATGGTCATGGGATTCACGCATATTATTGTATGTTTCAGTATTTGTTCCTTTTAATTACTGCATACTATTGTAATGTATGAATATGCCACAGTTTCTTTACCTATTCTCCCAGGTAATGACATGTAGGTTGTTTACAATTTTCAGTTATTATGAATAAAGCAGCTGTAAACATTCATGTATAAGAGACTTCTTGCAAACATGCCTTTATTCTTCTTTGGTCGATCTCTAAGAATGGGATTGCTGGATAGGTGTATGTTTAACTTTATCGGATCTTCCAAACATTTTCCCAAAATTATTGTATCTTTTTATACTCTCATCAGCAATATATGAGAATTTCCTGTACTACATTCTTGTCAACTTAGTGTTATCAGTCTTTTAAACTGTCCCATTGTAGTGGATGTGAAGAGGAACCTCACCAAGATTTAATTTGCATTTCTTTGATGATTAGTGAGTGATGTTGGACACCTTTTCACAGCTTACCAAAGTTTTGTAATGTGTCTATTCAAGTCCTTCCTCTTTTTCTTAAATAGAATGGTTTGTCTTATTACTGAGTTGTAAGAATTCTTTATATATGCTGGATACATGTCCTTCATCAGACACACACACACACACACACAGCTGGAATGGGGGAAATGAGAAAATTCTGAAAGGATAATTTTCTTAACAGTACTTATAATGAGGACACATTTTTATTTTTGATGAAGTTTTATTTAGAATTTTTTTCTTTTGTGATTAGTGTTTTTTGCATACTCTTGAAAAATTATTTTCTACGTAGGAATGTCATGTTCTTCTAGGAAACTCATAGTTTTAGCCTTCATGATTAGATCTATGATCTATGTCATATTACTGTTTGTATGTGGTGCGAAGTAGTGGCCAATGTTCATTTTATTTTTTCATGTGGCTATCCGAGTGTTCCAGCACCAATTTTTGAAAAGGCCTTTCCCCCCCCATGGAACTGCCTTAGCACCTGTGTCAAAAACCAATGGACCAGGTGTGTATGGGTCTATTTCTGGGCCCTCTATTCTATTGCATTGACCTATGTGTCCATCCTTTCATCAATACCACACTGTCTTGATTGCTGTGGCTTTAGAGAAAATCTTTCAGTTAGGAGACAAGTGAGTCCTTCATCTTTGTTTTTCTTTTTCACGATAATTTTGTTTTTTCTAGGTTCTATCATCAGGAAAATTTTAGAATCAGCTTGTCAATTTCCAGAAAAAAAGCCAAGAAAAACCTATTTGACCATGATTTCATTGAATCTCTAGGTGAGTTTGGGAAGAATTGACATCCTAATAATATTCATATTCAATATCCTAATATTGTTAGTATCAATAATAATACTGAATTTTTTAAATCCAAGACTATTGTCTTAGCTCAAGCTGCTGTAACTAAATACCACAGACGGGGTGGCTTAAACAACAGAAATGTATTTTCTCATAGCTCTGGAGGCTGGGCAGTCCAAGAGCAAGGTATTGGTGGAAGTTTGTCTTCCTTGCTTGCCTAGAGCTATTGCAGCCATGTTGTCACATGGTGGAGAGAGAGAACTCTGGTATCTCTTACTTCTCTTTTGAGGCACCAACTGAAACAGATTAGGGCCCCGCCCTTATGATCTCATTTAACCTTAATTACCTCCTACAGGCCCGATTTCCAAATATAGTCACGTTGCCCGTTAGGGCTTCAGCATGTGAATTTAGGGAGGAGACAATTCCGCCCATAGCAACTATGTTATATATCTTCATTTATTTAGGCCTTTTTTAGTTTCACTCAGCAATATTTTATAATTTTCAATATAGTGGTCTTGCACATCTTTTGTTAAATATATTCCTAAGTATTTTGGGTTTTAATGTTATTTTAAATGTAATTTTAAATTTGATTTTCTGGTTTTTTGCTTCTAGTACATATATAAATACAGTTGATTTTCATATATTCCTTCTTTTAAGGGACATTTTTGAAGGAAGACTTGGCTGTGAAAATTTGACTTAGAAGAACTTGGGAATGTCTAGCAAATGAGACAGAAGCATTCCATTTCATAGTTATCTCTTTAGAATTAGGCTGAGGTAGCCACACCGTTCTTAACTTATAAATCCCAAACTCAAGGGGCACGCACCACCTTCTTCTCAGGATAACTTTGTTGTAGGGAAGTAGCCATTTCTTGTAGGGAAGTAGCCATTTTGCATTTTCTCCTGAGTAGCCAGTATCACTTCTGAGAGATCCTGTCAGGATGGCTCCTGTCTGAGATCCTGTTTCTGACAAGAGGGCAACAAGAAGGCTGTGTTTTTGTCCGTCAAATGTCACAGTCCACATGGGAAGCTGTCCAGTCCTGTGGTCTAGCTTCTTGACCAAAGACACCAGTGTGGTGCCAAGCATTTTTGTGACAGATTCTATTTTTAGGCAGTAGAAAGCATACTGAATGTAATAATTGAAAACTTTTCTAGGACCTATCTACAAATTTAAAGTTTCTGGGTAGGCAGGGTATGCAGCTGTGTGTGTGTGTGTGTGTGTGTGTGTGTATGTGTGGGTTTAATTTTTTAAATGGGTTAAATGGAGACTGGATAAACAATGAACCACAACAAGGAGAAAATCTAAAAGAGATGAACAACTCTTTATGGAAAATTTAACTCGTGGTCATGGTATTTCTGATATTTTCACATTGATCACTATGTTAGAGGAGTCCCTTATAGAAGAAAACATTATTTTAATAAGTTATGTATGCCTCAAAGACACTTACTTGGACCTTCAGAAACCTTTTTCTTTATTTCTTTATTTTTATTGTGGTGCGGGAGGGCCATAACCTTTAGGTGAGAAAGTAAAATTGTTTGTTCCAAACAAGCTTGAATTTTTGCCACATTCTTTTCTGAAACGTAAGCAGGTACTTATGCTGCAAAGGAAGACAAAAGTTAGGAGCAATCAGGGCTTTCCTAAATAAAGTCCTACACCTTCTGGGGGGATATTGAGCAGAAACACTGAAAATTCAGTCCCTCAGATTCTCATCCATTTGATACAGGGCCAATTTTTCTGTTTAAGTGAACTCACCTCATGCCTTCAAATAAAGTGTCCCCCTAAATACTAAAGAAGACGCTGATTCTCCACAGTATATTTGTACATTGTGATTCTTACTGTCATAAAATAACTGCAAGGACACATCACAGTGAATTTATTATAATCTCCTGTGAAGTAATACTCGGTGATTCACTTTTCCTTCTCAGAGTTTGTGTTGTTGCTAGATACCTCGGTAAAGACAGAATTGCGGTAGGCCATCCGTTCAGTCTGGTGAGGTTCATTTAGCCTCTTTTAGTTTACCCTCTGGAGGAGCTTTTGATTCCAAAGAGACAAGGGGCATAAATCCATCAGCAGGGATTTAGGACAAATTAGGTTTAATAGCCACAGAGTTGAAATGTTGCCACTGTACTTTTAAAATATCCATTCCAATTTGTTAATACAGCATAGGTTAGTTTGAGGATGATTTCAGACTCCCCTGTTGAGAGTGTTACATATGTGGAATCTCTTTAAGGTCAGAAGTTAAGTGTGCGTAGTTACCAAGGGCCTTTAACCTCATAGGATAATAATACAATTTTATGGTCTAGGTTAAGAATTCTTCTCCCAGTTATTAAGGCTAAAGAATGAACCTTGCACCCAAAGAAAACATGCCTAAAGAGTGAGAAACGTGGCTACTGTTCATATCCCAACAGCAGAGCTGCCACAGGGAAGGCAGAAGATAAAAGTAAGAAAAAGAAAACAAAAAGGCTTCCAACAGACAATTCACACATGTCACAAAAATCCACCCTCCTGTGTCTGAAGTCACACATATGTCTCTGTATTTCTATATTTAGGCTTATCTTTGCAATATCTTTGATTGTAGAAGCTATAGAGCTTTTTATTCAAATGGGCATTTGCAAACGATATGTTTCCATTTGCCACACACATCACTTCAAATCATCCAGATGCCATGAGCTCTTGCGTAGTCCACTAATTTATGTGACTTTGGAATTGTCAGATTAAAGCCTAATTTGACGACCAAATTTCCTTGTAAATGTAATTAGAAATACAAGGCATGAGGCAACCATACGGCAGCTCTAGCTGAGTTAAAAGTATCTACACATCCTAAAACTTTTACTCCTTTTTATTTGAATCAACCACGTCTTATTTTAGATATGTATTTCATTGCCGTCAACAATAGAATTATTTCCATGTTGTGCCACACTGTTTTAAAAGATAATGTCAGGTCTATGTGGCTTTTATCAAGGTTTTATCAAGAATGCCACGTGACCTCTGCAGATGGAAGAAAGCCACAGGAGCATTTGCAAACTGGGTAAATATTCTGTGCTTGAGTTGGCCTGTGAGGGAAGTTATCATTAGCTGACTTTGTGCATCTATCTCTATAGCCAAGAGGCAAATCTTAAAAGGAGTTAATGCCCGTCCTATGAGAAGAGTAAAATAAGCGTTCATGATGGGTGAGGTGACCCTCGTCCAAATGGGGGCTCAGGGACCCAGCCTCCCTTCATCTTGTGGCTGTACAATCCTCAGCTTTGACTGTTGAGGACACCATCCTCACATGCGTCAAGCTGGTGAATGGCGCAAGAATATGACGGATAACAAGTGGGAGGTTCTTACAAGCCAGGCCGGAAGCTGGCATGCATCACTTCTCACATTTCACTGTCTGGAAGTCAATCACGTAGGTTCGCGTAATTGCAAGGCTGGATAGGACATGTCCTTTGGCTTTGTGCCCTGGAGAACAGGGACATCTTTATCAGTAAAGATAGCTGTGCTTCTTTTTGTTATATCAATGTGAATAACTGGAATTTTCTCATGAAAGACCTCTAATAGAAAAATCTAAGGATGAATATTTTTCTCTAATTTGTGGGCACACCAGAAATTGAGAGCTAAGATGATAACCATTGGATTTTCCATCTTAGAAGGAATGCTCCTTAATGAAGTGGTGTGGCATGGTAGAAAAAGCAATAGTCCCAGATTCAGAAAATCTGAATTGTTTTTTCCCATGTGCCACTAATTACTTGAGTGACCTTAGACAAGTCACTTTCTGGGCTTCATTTTTTTCTCATTGGTAAAATTAGACATTAAGTTAAGTGATTGGTTGAGTTCCATTCAAATGCTAACAGTTTGTGATTCACTGACCTTGTGTGGTTTTCTTATATTACAGTATATCTACAATAAGGGGGATGCTAAATGAGTATTTAGCACGTTACTTATGCTATGTAGTGGAACTCTTATTTTATCTTTAATTTATAGGGCTTATGTGAATATTTGATGAAAGTTTTTGTCTTTTCCCCTTGTGTGCACCAAATCTCTTAAAGCTTTACCCTTTTCCAAATTTCTCACTACCTATTTTTTATGGAACAAAGGTTAACAAAGATACAACTTTTACAGATATCTACTCATTAAATTATTATAGTCTTAGGTTTGCAGGATAAACGGGGTTTATTCAGCTCACTGGCTGTCATCTGTGAGGACAGTGAGTGAGGAATTGAACTTAGGTCTTTTCAGTCCCCAGCTGTCAGATTGCCTCTAGACAGTAGATGGGATATTGTTTAACATTAAAATGTTTCTTGAAGGTCTCTGCACTCCCTATAGCCAAAATCATCATAGAAAACAGATTTTCACAGTAAGATTTTTTTTACTCTTTTCCTTAATTTCTTATTTCCTTTAGTTCCATGGGTGTAGATTTGTGTGTGTGTGCGCATGTGCGTGTATTTAAAATAATGCATATGTTTTCCTATTTCCTTCACTCTTGAGCATATTTTTGCCGCCCTGATATTCTCAATAAGGAAACGGCTTAAGATTTTTTTCAACTTAATTCTTCCAGATCTTATCCTGCCCAATGTTTTACAAAGGCCTATCTTCTCATTTTAATAAATTTTCGTAGGACAGGATCTGGAAAGTCTCCCACTGAGTGGCAGAAGATGATATGCCAGTGGGCTTCATTTTCTTGGATCAGAGCATTAAATTGTGGCCCATGGATCTTACAGCATTATTATTTTTTTTTTTTTCCGGTGGGGAGAAAACAAAAAGAAAGCAAAACAAGACAACACAAATGTTTAAGGACCTGTTTCTTTTTTGCAGGATAAGTATCATAATAAGAGGCTAGGGCCTCACCCTTCTCAATCCACCTAGAGTAAATATTTCTTTAATTCCTGCTGGGCTCCAGGGAATAAGGATCTGGGCAAATACCTGGTTTCACATTATCTGTTTTCATCACAAAACTTCAAGACGCTTTACCAACACAGATTCATTCCCATCACACTTACGAGAAGTAATATTGTCCTCATTTTGCTGATGGGAAAACTGGGGCACTGAGGGTATAAGGAGCAGACTCAGAGCATGCAGAGAAGCAGACAATTGTACACAGGGCTCTGGAGAGCCAGGCCTCTGCTCTACGAACTACGCGAGACTTCTTCCGAGGATGTGCCTCACATTTTAAGAAAAATATGTCTTATTTTATTTTTAAGGCACAGAGAAACTGCTGAAGAGACAGAGGGATGAAAAAATTTAATAACTCTTACTTAGAAGGTTGAATGATGCATATTGTTAGAACTTGGAAAATATCACCCACCTGGAACAATCCAAGGCACTGAAAAGCTGGGAAACTATTAACAAACAGCAAAATAGGAAATGAAAAATATTCATAGGGGTTTTTAAAAATAGAAATGTCTTGGGCTAAACACGAAATTTGAAAATGAAACCATCCCGGCTCCTTTTAAATACACAACTTCATTACCGATTCTCGCCAATGAAAACACATTTGGATGCTTTCAACTAGACACATTCTCTGTGCATCTATCTCTCCATCAGTATAGTCGCAGTGTGATCTTTGTCATTTGATACTTTCATTTGGACAAGGTAGGCTTGTGTATTAAGCAAAACCCAAAATATGCCAAATGTGATGAACTGTTCCAGTTTTGAAAGCATCAGCTTAGGTAGGGTTTTCAACAATAAGACATTAATAATCTTCTGCAGATGATGTGAAGCAACTTTTAATGATTGATTAATAGCTCTCTGATGCAAATAGTGATAACAATGAATGTACATGTTCATTGTTGTGTAGGCAGATAGAGGGATCGTGATTCAAATAAAAATTAACCCATAATTAATAAACGAGCACATGCGAAAGTCAAATATTTGTGCCTCCAGCCCTTAAAGCTAGCGAACATATATAAAGCTTGTCAGTATTTTTAATTTCACTGAGAGAACAAGCGCTCATAAAATGAGAGAAGGAGGACAGAAGGGTAGCTTTGTCGGGAAAGAGTGTGCTTTTAAAAACTACCCAATAAAATCATGCAAATAAGCAGATTTTCATAAGCCCTAGCTAGGAAAAAAAAAAAAAAAAATCTGAGCTTACAGGGAATCAGGCAATCCACCCCAAAGTAATGTTTCACTTTGCTTCTGTTACTTTTTTTCTCATTTAAAACTTCTGTGTTGTCAGAGCGGCTCTGACTCAGTTTCCTGCGGGCCTGGCGTTTACACTCCTTTATGATGAGAGCACTTTGAAGAAGTGACGGTTGGGCCTGGTGACCAGGAGGAAGAGTGGGGTGGTGAGGCCCATGCAAATGCGGGGTGGGAGGGGTGGGGTAAAGGGAGCCCAGTAAGACTTAAAGGATGTTTATGGAATTTTTCAAATCCATTTGGAAGGAGAGGATACAGAACCCAGCTGTTGGAAGGATGTATAGAATTGTAAACCTTTTAGTAATTGTGTCACTGCCAAATTATATTTTCTCTTTGATTTACTTGGCGAAGTCCTACACAGTCCAGAGGAACTCAATATGTAACAATGAAAAAATGATGGGAATTGCAAATTGGCAAAGATTTGTACTGTGGTTTTTGTAGACCAGTGGTTCTCAAAGTATGGTCCCTGGACCAACAGAATCTGCCCCTGGGAACCTATTAGAAACCCAGTTCCTGGGTCCCAACCCAGACCTACTGAATCTGGGTATGCAGCCTAGCAAGATATATTTTAACAAGCTTTCCAGATGATTCTAATCCACATTGAAGTTTGAGAATCGGTGTTACAAGAACCAAGCAGGACTCCTGGGATAACTGCCGACCTTATGGAGTTGGGGGAAGGGGGTGGATCAAACCAAATGAGATCTTCTTCAGAAGGTTCGAGTCTTGGGACTGACAGGTTCTATATGTTAATCGGGAAGGACTCAGGAAGAGTCTTAGAACCAAATATACAAATCCTAAAAGGTCTTTAAATCAAATAACAATTCCTATTTTGAGGGCTTGCTTTTTCCACCTTGAAATTTTCCTCAGTGTACACTCTGGGTAAGTGGTGGTGAGCCAGGGGCAGCCCTAGCCAACTTCCCAGAATACCCTGTAGGGAAACAACAAGCAGGATCTCATGCAACTTTTTTTCTTCTTAAGGCAATAAGGTAAATCCCTCAACTCAAATTCCTCTCAATTATCTCTCTAGCTCTTACTGAAACTAGAATTACAAATATGGATTAGATTCCTTTTATACTGTAGTAGGCTCACTGAACATGTTTGGATTAGATAGAGGTAGGTTTAGCAAATCAGATTTTATCCACTATCAACCCTTCAAATATTAGAATATTAAAACCAATGTGAAATCTATATACTGTAAAAATAGAGAATCTGGGACATAAATTTAAAATTACCCTAAAAGTAATAAGCAAATATTGTGTCTGTCTCCCTCTCAGTATATTCTCAGTGTTGTCCCTTAAGCAGAAAGATGCAGAGAAGAGGGATAAATATGACAGCACAAGGGTGACACAGACCATGTTGGACAGCCTGTAAGGAGCAGGATCTAGTGTCCCTGTCATGTCATGCATCAACCCCTGGAGGGAAGGACAGATGGTCCCTTGGGAAGGGACAGTGTGGCAGGACAAGAGAGGCACTGGGAATCAGGGAAGCGGTATTACCAGCTGGCATGACCATTTTGGTGCATACATGTTGTGTCATGACCCAAATTCAAAAGGAAGAAAATAAGTGCATTGAAGAAAAATACTGTGGAACAACAACAACAACAAGAAGAACTCTATTAATATTGAAATTTCAATCCCCTAGGCCTCTGTGTGGTATCTCCTGTGAGAGGCGGGAGTATGGGCGGGGGGGGGGCGTCTAAGTGTGGGTAGAATGGTCTTAACACTTGTCTAACAAGCTGTGCTTTCTCTTATCATAGGACTAATTACATTGTATTATATATATCTGCTTATCTGCCTTTGTCCCCCACTGGACTATAAACCCCTCGAGTGCAGAGCTATTTCTCTCCCCTGACCCTCCCTTCCTTTTCTTATTGCATCTGTTGTTTCTGATACAGAGTAGGTGATCAATAAATGTTTTTGAATAAATAAATGAATGAATGAATGAACAGTTATAGAAACTAGAAGAGAATTAGTTCTCATCGGAGCTCAGTTCCAGAAATGGCATCTTGTTTGGAGTGTCAGGACATATCAGAAAGTAGTGGGGCTCAGCTCCCACAAACATGGTGAGAGAGGGCAAGGGTCAGAAAACAAAACCCAAACCAAAAACATCTCTTCTCCTCAGGTACCTAGTAGAGTTTGTAGAAAAGTTAGATTTGAGTAAGGGAAGGTTTAGCAGAGTCATGAAAGAATGTGGGGAAAGATGTCTTTAGTCCATGGACAGACTAGACTCAGAGGGACAGTCTCAAGAAATCTAGAGAATCTGTTTTTCTAAAAAAAAAAACATTTTAGTTGAAGTTGAGTCCATGTGTGTGCTATCCATCTGTTCGTTATTCACCTGAATAAACTGGTTCTTCAAGAAGTAATCCTGTTTGTAAAATATTTTATTATATTACAAGTGACTGGCCTAAGTGTTAGCCTTGGCTCTTAATACGAGTGACTTGAATATCATGGGAAATTATTGAATGCTGTTGAAAGAATAAATGAATCATGGCAAAGCCTGTGTGTCATAAGTCATTAGGAAGAGCCTAGTAATCTTAGGGTGGGAGCCTATTTTATCACCAATCAGTGGCCCTGAATGTCCGAGGTGACTAAGCCGGAGAAAACAAAACACTAAAACAGGGGGCTTTTGATTAGTGCAAGGAAGCACTTCTTTAGCTACAAGTTCGATAAGACATAGAAACTAGCTACTAAGAGAGATGATGCCTACCATCTACAAATATTTTAAAGAAAAGACCTCATCAATTCTGAAGAGTGTTTTTATCTTAGCCTGGAGGCAGGGCTTGCGTGTACTCCATCTAGAATCCAGACAGCTTCTCAACACCTGTCAGAGCACTCTGTGATTCATTCCATGGTTTTTGTTTTTTTTTTTTTCTCCCCTCCCTCACCTTCTTCCCCACAGCTTCACCTTTATTTCTTGCTCTTTCTCTTCCTTCCTTGTCAATATTGGCCAAACTCTGACCTTCCTGTTTCCTGTGTCTACAGACTCTTCTTCTTTGGCAGCTGTTTTGGGGGTTGTGGCAACTGGGCCCTCAGTGTGTTCTAAGACCAGCCCCCGCCTCAGCTCGCGGATGGAATTTGTGAAATGTGTTTCAAACCACCTGCTCAGTCTGGGACCGGAGGACAATCCTGGATTTGGCTTTGGATCTGGGGCACAGCCCAGAAGGAACTGGCAACAGAGGAGGCAGCCTGCTCTAACCAGCCAGGGAAGGCCACACCCAACATGGCGACTGCCCCAGAAGGGGACACCTACCAACTCAGACAATCACTGGAGACAAAAGAGCGGATTTTACTGTTTGCGTGCATTAAGTATAATTCCCACGGCTGAACAATGGAAACCAAGGAGTACCTGGGCTGCAGGGGATGCTGATTTTCATGTTTGTTCATTTCCCCCAGGCCTCTTCTGCTCTCCCTCTTCTCCCTTAAACATCCAGTGCCAAGAATGTAAGTCGGTGCAGCCACTATGGAAGACAGTGGAGCAACCTATGAAGGCTCCTCAAAAAGTTAATGGTAGGACTCCCACATGATTTAGCAATCCCACTCTGGTTATATTTGAAAGAAAAGAATCACTATCTTTTTTTTTTTTAAGATTTTATTTATTTATTTGACAGAAAGAGACAAGCGAGAGAGGGAACACAGGCAAGGGGAGAGGGAGAAGGAGAAGCAGACTTCCAGTGGAATAGAGATCCTGGGATCATGACCTGAGCCAAAGGCAGAGACTTCACGACTGAGCCACCAGGCGCTAGAAAAGAACTACTATCCTGAAGAGACTTCTGCACTCCCATGTTTATCACAGCATTATTTACAATAACCAGCACATGGAAACAACCTGTGTCCACCGATGGATGAAAGGATAAAGAAATTGTGGTATAAATGATACAGTAGAATATTATTCAGTCACAAGAAAGAAAGAAATTCTGCCATTTGCAATAAGACAGATGAATCTTGAGGACATTTTGCTAAGTGAAATAAACCAGAGAAAGACAAAAATTGCATGATTTCACTTATATGTAGAGTCAGGAAAAAAAAAAGAAAAAGATCTCATAGAAACAAAGAGTTGATTGGTGGTGACCAGGAATGTGGGTGTGGGGGAAATGGAGAGATGTTAGTCAAAGAGGACAAATACCTAGTTATGATTAGGTTCTGAGGTTCTTAATACAGCATGAGGACTATAGTTAACAATACTCTATTACACACTTAGAAGTTGCTAAGAAAGTCACTCTTCAGGGGCGCCTGGGTGCCTCAGTTGGTTAAGCTTCTGACTTTTGATTTTGGCTTGGGACATGATCTGAGAGTCTTTGGATTGAGCCCCACGCCAGGCTCTGGGTTTAGTAAGAAGTCTGCGTGGGCTTCTCTCTTCCTCTCCCTCTGCCCCTCCCTCATCCTTCCACCCAGCCCCACTCTCCCTCTCTCTTTCTCTAAAATAAATAAATAAAATTTAAAAAAAAAAAGGAAAGTAACTCTTCAAATTTGCCACCACGCGCACACACACAGGTAACTAAATAAGGTAGTAGATGTGTTAACTAATCTTTGTGTGGCAATCATTTTGCACATGCAGACATATACAAATCATTATGTTGTACACTTTAAACTCACACAGTGTTATGTGTCAATTATATCTCCGTATAACTGGGGGGGGAAAAAAGGAATTTGATGCCTTCCTGTTGCCTTAAGAACGTCAGACCTACTTTTGTCCCCATGATTTCGGCTTTTCTTCTTGGGACGGCACCTTGTGCCCTGGACTCCTCCAGCATCACCATATCACTCTTCCTGGGACATTGTCTGGGAGGACATTGTCTGCTCCCGGGGAGCAGGGTACACACCCTCTCTCTGCCTTGCCTCCTTCTCAGGCGAATTTGAGAGCCTTTTATTTTTGAACCTTTAATTTTTGCGTTGCTTACATGATCTGGAACCCTGACACAAAAGTCCCGCAGGAAGTGTGTTTGTTAAATATGAGTTTATTGAAATTACATTGCTGTCCTCTCCCCAGGTTTCGTCTCCTCCCTCATTCTTTCTGAGAGGCACTAGAAAGGGAACTGGCCCCAGAGTCAGGACTTGGTGGTGGCCCCGCCCCCACATTGATTTCCTGTGAACCCTTGGGCAAGCTGCTTCACCTCTCTGGTCTGCGACTGCAACACAAGAATCACAGCCGTTTTCTGTTTTATGTCTCATAATATTGTTAGGATTAAATGAGAAAATGTGGTTGAAAGGGTTTTATGAATTAGAAAATGCTCTATATTTAGAGCAGTTCATATGGCAAAATCTGAGTTAATGACCGACAATCACTTAAAATATTACTTTTCTCAGATAACTTACACGCTTGCGTTATGCGAAAGGACATCATCTTAAAAATCTAATTCTGTTCAGCGAGGAATTATTCAATGTCTATTATGTGTCTAGCAATTTCGTACACACTGTGGAGGTTTTAGCAGAGGTGTAAGAAATGAATACTTCCTGAGAAATTATGACATAATTAGAGGGTACACGTGACTCTGAGAAGCTGCCTTCTTGGGGTTTAATACCTGGTCCTAAGATTTCAGAACTAGACTTCTCAGACCAGTAAAAATACAAAAAAAGACAAAGTGAGGAACCAACATGGAGCTACAAGTTTTAACTTGTCTCATCTGTTCGCCAGTCTTACAATTATATTTGGACTTCGTATACAACAGCACGAAGAATGATAACATCAGGAAAAATCCATTAAAAGCTAAAACTTGCTTCATTTGAGCTTTATGAGAAACGTAAGATGCAACTGGATCTTTCTTGCTTCACTGGGAGCCGCTCTGCGCGTCATTACGGAGCAGGAACAGGGGTCCAACGCTGAGCAGACAGAGCCGCTGACTGGGACTCAGCCCCCTTGCTCTGATATGGATTGTTTTTTATTAAGTCTGTGTGAGAAGGTCTTAGACTTCTCTAGTTCTCTTATCCTCTGTAAACCAGAGGGTTGAACCAGAATCTCTTTTGTGCTAGTGGCTATGGCAGCTATCAGCCACCTGTGGCTATTCACATTTAAATTTTAAAAAATTAAAAATGTAATTCCTTAGTTGCACTAGCCACATTTCAAATACCTACTAACCTACTTGTGGCAAATGGCGATGGTTCCAGGCAGGGCTGATTTAGACCGTAGCCAGCACTGCAGAGAATTCCATTGGATGGTACTAAACTACATGACCCCCCAAATTTTCTTAATTTTAAAATTCCAGGATTTTTGTGGTTATATGTAGTTAACATGCTTAGCTTCTGAGTCACACTGTGGCCTGACCCATAGTGAAGTTTTTTAATTGCCTCTGAAGTTCGAATCGTGATGATAATCCTTACTGAATTCTGATGGATGACAGAGATACCAATTACTGCCTAAGAAGTATTATGGTTTTACTGTAAGTGCTACGTAGTTTGGTTAAACAAATGTTTCGTATTCAGCCTTCTGTATCTTCCTGAAAGGTTTCCCTCCATTTGAATACCCACTTTTTCTCATCCAGACCAGGTATTGCTTGCTTGCTTTCTTTCTCCCTATCTCTTTCTCTCTTTTTCTTTCTCTCTCTCTTTTCTTTTCTTTTTTTCATCTGAGATTAATCTCTTTTAACATTTTCACAATCTTATGGGGAAAACTAATCTAAATGATAAGTAGGTTCTTTTTGCTTCTTCAATCTACCATAAAATTGCCAATGCGTTGTTAAAACCACTATTTTTATAGAACTCGTGTAAACACTGTTTTGGACTCCATCTGTTGAATCGGTCCCAGCCGCTAACAAGTATTGTTGGGAGATGTGCCGTCATCGGTGATGTGGACGGGGTACAAACTGAGATGGCTTGGCAACATGCAGTGCCACATAAATTAAGCCATTGTTGTCGCCGTTAAAGGAAAGCACCGACGCCATTTCAACTCTGCGCAAAGTAGACGATGGGGGGGAAGGACCCAGCATTTGCTTTCTGAATCTGAAAGAAAAAAAAAAATCATAAAAAAATACTAAAGTGATGTCCACATCCCCAAGATATTAAAACAAAACAAAGGGAAAAAGGATGAGAGGGGGATAAAGAGAACTCAGGGGGCCCTCCAAATGACCCAATGACCTTTACTACGGAAATAAATGACAATTTCTAAACATCCACACCCATCCACTCAGTATTCTTCCTTAAACTTGATCTTCCTCTGAGCAAGTAGGAGTTAGCCAGAAGGAGCCAACACCATTTTCTGGCACATCCTGCGGTTAAGTATAATAAAACAAGGAAAATCTGAATCTACCTGGTTGTTATAAACACACAGCGGTACCGGCCAACAGAACAGGCAAGAATGTTCAGCAAAGACCTGTGACATAATCCATCCCGGCTTCGCGAGCTCACGCGCTCTGACCTCCAGGTCTGCTCAGACTCTGCTTCTTGTCCGTGAGGTGCTCTTGCTTGTTTCCCATGTTGCCCACATGCTTTGCTTAGAGCAGACAAAGTCGGCCCCTGCAGTGGGCTTGTGTCAACATTTTTATTGCAAATTCCCATTTTCTGATCATTAAAAAGCTTTCGGCACAGAAGAAGCTTTGCGAGAGTTCCAGCTTTGAAAGGATTCATTTAATGGCTTAAAAATAACACTTGGGCCACACCCATAATTTAAAATGGTCTAGCTGGCTTTGTGGCCTGGGTTTTTTCAAACGGCGTAAACTTAAAATATGAAGGGACTCAGGACTTGGAGCAGGTCCAAAGATTGGTTTTTAGTGTTTGGTGAGCTGGAATGAGGTTCCTTAATGGTGAGCTTTACTTGCAGAAATGAAACTGTAGGATCAATTTAGTTGGAATGCTGTCTAGCTTCAGCTGAAAGGGGTCTCTCAATCCATTTCTCACAGGGTTATGAAGGAAGAAGGGTTGGGCCTAGGACGGGCTACATAACGTGGGGGGCCCAGTGCAAAGTGCAAACGCAGGGCCCCTTGTTCAAAATTATTAGGAGTTTCAAGCCGGTGACAGCAGGGGATTAAAGCAAGTGTGGGGCCCTGTGCTCCTGCCTAGGATGCTTGTCCATGAAGCTGGTCCTAACAAGGCCCTGTCTGGATTTCCTTCCCTTCTTTCCTCCTTCTCTACTTTTCCTTCCTTCTTTCCTTCCTTCCTTCCTTCTTCCTCCCTCCGTCTGTCCCTTCCTCCCTCTCCTTGCTTCTTTCTTTCCTTCTTATTCGCAAGGTGTACTAGAGATTTTGCTCTTACTAAAGCACCATTAATGGACTCAATCAGCTCAAGCATAATTTATATATGAGTGCTGTTATTTTAACAGTTTCTGTCTTAATTCTTTCACAAAATACAGGAATTCCTAACTTACTTTTCAAAAGTTATATAAGAAGAACCATGAAAACACATACAAAGAGATGGTTTTCTAAAGCTGGTTAAACGTTTTCATATCTGTTTTCAAATGTGATATTCAATATTCAAATAATCCCATTATTATTAATGACCTATCTCATTCGGTCATTAAACTAAATGAACCCATTTTTCAGATTGAGGAACTGAGGCCTCATCGTTAGGTTCAGTGATTTGCGTAAAGCTTTCAAAGTTTCTGTTGGTTGAATTGAGATCAGAATGTCAGTCTTTTGACAATTTAATCCTATTTTGAGTGCAAGGGTGCCAGATATCACCAAGCTTAACACCAAAAGGAAGGAGCTCTTGGATCAAGAAATAATGGAAAAATTATGTAATGAGCTTGTTTTCTATAATTCTGGGATTGGACCCAGCTAACTCCCTGCAAAGACTTTAAACTCGTTCTGCCTCTGGAAACCAGTCCTATAGCCTGGTTGAATTCATGTGACATGATGGTGCTAGCCATGGATTCCTATTGAATACGAAGAAGAACCTTTGGAAAGACTAGATAATAAAACTTTGAGTTTTGAGGCTCATATTTGTTTACTGACATTTTGTGGACCCTGTACTTCTCAGTGCATCCCACAGGCCATTAATAATGTGTTGCTTAAAAATAAATAAATAAATAAATAAATAAAATTAAAAAAATAAAGAAGAAGCTCTTTTTGGTCAATTAAGTTTAGGGAAACAATGACTTTGACAAAGTTAAACAGCTTCCTAACTGCAGGATGTGTCAAACCTTTAATGAGCCAATGTGATTTGTGACTTTCCTAGAGTGAATGAAGCTTTCCAAACTTACTTGACCACTGAACATTTTTTTTTTTCTGTCTGCCTTCCTTCCTTCCTTCTTTTCTTCCTTCCCTCCTTCCTTCCGTTATGTTTGAAGAATCTCAAGGGGCTAGGGTTCTACAGAGCATAATTTAGGAAGTGGGACCTTGGATTAAGAGCCAGCATCATTGATGATAGTCTTGGAATGGGTTGCATTGTGGCCCTCAGAGGATATGTCTACCTGGAACCTTAGAATGTGACCTTATTTGGAAAGATCTAAATATAGATGTAACTAAGGTAGGGATGCTGAAAGGAATTATTCTGGACTTAGAGTGGGCCCTGAGTCCAATGACTAGTATCCTTCTAAAAGCAAAGAAAGGGAGATTTGAATTCCAGATGTGCACAGAAGACCACATTGGGGCGGGGTGGGGAGTAGAGACTGGAGTCATGTGACCACAAGTCATAAATGCCAGGAGCCAACAGAAGCTGGAAGAGGCAAGGAAGGATTCTCCACTAGAGCCTCTGGACTCGTAGCCTTCAGAACTGGCAGCCTTAGGAAAGTAATACAAGACCTACCAGTAAAAGAGAGCTCCACATAGGTGTGAGGAAACAGGAGTGGCCTGACACACTTGGAAATGCAAGCTTGCTGTTAGGCAAGCAGCTGGACCAGAGCACAGCTGTCCGTACTGGGACTCCTTGGAGGAATGGGAAGTTGCTTCCCAGAGAGATCACTTAAGACCTCAGTAAGCTGAAGTGAATGAACCCTACAGAAAAAACCAAAGCCTTCAGAAGTCCAGCCGTTGTGGAAAGGGAAATGACACTCTGGGACAAAGAGTCACGGGTGGGCTCCTGGCAATGTCACTCCTATCCTAAGGGGATTCTCCCACGGGTCTCCAAGTTGCCTGTGAAAACCCTGATTGCTCTCAACCGTCTCACCCCTGCCTCCTGGCTCTCTCTTCCAGTCACATAAGACTGGGAAAATTTCCAAGCTCGCTTTGTGTGCTGACCCTCTAAGCATGCTCATGGTTTGTTCTCTTTGCTCTTAGTTGAAGAGGGCATTTCTTTTCTTTGTCTCTCTGCAGCCTTTCCCCCACATTGTTGCCTTAGTCATTTATTCCTGACCTATAATTGGGCAGCATCATAAGGGCTTTCTTTGGCTCAGAGCAAGGAGGAGTTGTGTTAAATAAACGAAACTAGTCTCTAATTACTTGCGTGCTTATTGTGTATTAGCAGAAGTGGCTAAAATGTCAAGGAAGCTTTTGCTCAATGGCTTTCACTCGAGGGTTAGAGGTTATGGCAGCCCAGGAGGGCACTTGAGATACACTGGGTTTTGTGACTGTTTTTAACACAAAATAATGCAAGGGGAAGACTACAACTCATGCACTCATGACCCTCCCATTCTCGAAACTCGAAGTAGTGAATCTAACTGGACCCACCTTTCTCAGAAGGTGATGGACATTCTAGCCGGGGCCTTCAGAAACCCACTCACATGGTGGCTCCCGGCAATTGCCTGATGCTAGCTTGCCTTCTAAGGGCCTCTGTCTAGAGTTCCTTTCCTCTGTCACACCAGTAGGGGGCATCCTGGCAAGGACAAAAGTGGAGACAGAAGGGAGGTTGAAAGTTCTGGACTCCTGATTGCCAGGTGTGTCCTCTGCCCCTACTGAGAAGAAGGCAAACTGGAAGTGCCCAAACAACTTGCTGGTACCATTGCAGAGAGCGAGCTCGCTGGGAGTGGAGAAGTGATTCAGAGGTGGTGAAAAGGGGACTCAAGAGAAATTTCCCACTGTGACTGGTCCATAAATTTTGGAAACCTTGGTGATCACCCCTATTAGAGAGGCAAAAATATGGGCCGCAAAGAGGTTATTCCAAGTTCACCCGAGACACTGGGGCAGTACTGGAAAATAAACTTCTGCCTCCTGATCCCTGTTCTACAATGCTGTTCCTGGATGAACCATCACTCCTAGCCCGTCACCCTACCAATAAATATAAGCAGATGAAATCCACTTCCCAAATTCCTTTGCCTGCTCCTCTTACTTTAACTAGATGTCCCTCCCAAACTGGAGTGCGGGACAAATATGTCAGGCAGGGAAAGATTTCGGGAGACTGTGTGCCAGAAAGCAAGGAAGCCAAATGCAATAGGTAGTAGAAAAAGACCAGAGAAACATCTGGAAAAAATACCAGCGTGCATAATTATGATAACAGCTCCCAGAAAGGTCTCCTCTTAAGATTTCTAGAGAACCTCTTTTCCTTATCTGTTGTACGCCATCCCCCAAACCCCCATCCCAAAGCAAAGCAGACCTCTTTGCCCTGGCATCTCCCCCAAACCACGGGCAACTCCCGATCCTCTGACTCATTAAAAAGGATGACTACTTTATAAATCTTTCTAGAGTTCCTTTCTTATTTTTAATATTTATTTGCTTCTAACAGGCAGGGACCATCAACTTCCTTCTAATGATTTAAGATGGAATAATTAGCTAGCAGACCTATCTGAAAACAGATACCCTTAAGATGCAGTTCCTTTCTTTGATAAATGGCCGGGAGAACCTGCTCGAGGCTGTTTTTAAGTGAGGTTAAAACATATGCCTTGCCCTCCCCAGTCGGCGCTTGTTACTACCCCACCACAGTGAGACTGCCCATGTTTAGATCAAACACCCAAGTAAAAATCTGAAGGAATGGAGGCTAATTCGAGAATGTAAGATCCATTAAACTATGCAAGTATGCATGAACTGGAAAAAGTGGATCCCATACCTAGCGCCGTAGCCCTTAGCTGTTAGCAGGTGTGAGTCAGTCAGTTGTACAATTCATTTGTCTACCTAATTGCACTGAAGATAGGCTTTTACTTTGCCTATAACATCTCTAATGAGTAGGTTTTCAGTTCGATCTAACTAATTAATTCTTGTTAACTTCCTTTGCATTGCTGTTCTTTTAATTTAACCAGAGACAGCCCAGAGTTGCTACTAGTGTTTAGTCTCAACTAGATTACCCCTATTCATTAAGGGCTGTAATTGTTGGTCGTCCCCTTCCGAGCGGTCATTACAACCTCTGGCTTGCATATTGAATAACAGCAATTTCCTGACTCCAACAGACTCTTGTGTGAGGGAGGAGAAAATGCTAATAAAGAAAGAATAAATGATTCTCGACTCCATTCAGGGCTGTGTAGATTTCTTTTGCAGCAGAAATTGTACCGAGGTGGTAAAACGGGCTCCTTGTAGGCCCCCTACCTCCACCCTGAGCGAAAACAATAAGAACCAAGTGAAGCATTCCCTGCTACTGTGATTACAGCATCCGTAAAAGTGATTATATGGATGCTGTAATCAACTTCCATGAAAGCTGCCTGTTAGAGCTTCAATAATTACTCATTTCTGTTAACAGCTTGCTTTCAGTTTAGCACTTTGAGGCCAAGGGGGGGAGAAAAACTAGGGGCATTTTAATAAAGGATCCCACTCACGTGGTATTTTTGGGGGGTAAGTGCTTGTGTGTGGGCAAAAAAAAAAAAAAAAATGCACATGTAAGTTTTTTGTCCCTTTCTCAATAGCAGCCCCCTTTCATTTTAAGCTTAGATTCTATTTAACCAGCAAAAGCACAAGTTCATACAGGGTTCAATCATGTACTGAATGTTTACTGAAGGAGACACAATAGTTTAAATAAAGTGGTGGTTTTAAATATTTTACCCATTTCTTTAAACAAATTGCCAATCCTTAAAATCTATGCTGAACACATTTCAAAAGCAAAATACCACAAGGATCTTTCAATAAATTCTCTGCATTGAGTGTTTCCATTGCTCTCCTACACACTCCCCGGTCCTCCTTTGCCTGAGATGCCTTTTTATTATTTATTTTCTAGGAAAGGGCACGTTTGGGAGCCTCAGGTTGGCTCTAAATGCCTTCCAGTATTTGTTCTAAATGTCTTTGTTAAAGGAAATAAAGTAAAAGGGAAGATTATTTTAAGCCTAGTGACGCCATTCACTCGAGTGGGCATGTTTTGGAGGTTCTGGGCAAAGTGGGATTTGGTGAACAGGGAAGTGCATTAGACCCACTAAGCAGATCATGCCTTACATGCTTCACTCAGGTCACGCTTTCAGCCTTTCTGATAAAAAAAAAAAAAAAAGTTGTGTGAAGGTAATATTCCAAAAATCAGAATAGAGGCCTTGTTTTTTATCAAAGACCAAAAGCAAGTTTACTAAAGTATGTGAGTTCTCTGAGTTTGGTTCGGTCATCATCCAATAAATCTACTCCCTTCCCCCTGGACCATGCCCCACAAACAGACAATATCTCTTTCTTATGAGAGAAAGTTGGATTGTCTGTGCTGTATTGCCTTGCCTTCAAAGTTCAAATAATTTGGGAAGTCCTCAAAACACAGATGCTACTTCGTACCAAATCTAAACTTTGTTTTATTTTGTTTTGCTTCTCCACAACAAACAACATCTAAAATAGATCAAATTCAAATTCCAGGGTCTTGAAAAAATCGCTTAGAAAAAAAATCCACTGCAGTTGAGTTTTTATATTTCTCAAATGACTAAATGATAAGTGAGGGAAGTCTTAGTTTTTTGAAAACTGTGTGATCAAAATATCATTAAAGTGACTTAATGAAACAAAGAAAGTTGTGTTTTATCAGTAGTAATAATCCCACTGACTTTGATTTTACTTATTTTCTTGGAAGGACTCAAAGGTCACCTATTTCCAAATTTCACTGCAACGTTGTAGTCAGCACAGACCGAGACGGTAGCTCATCTAGGAAATGAACATTCTTCCACAGTACACATGACAGTGCTCAGCACAAGAACCGAGTTTGCATTTCTGAGACTTCCTGACTTTAATAGAGTAAGGGAATGTGTTTTCATCCATCTTTCTTTGCTGTTGTTCCACTGGTTCAAATGGACTTCTATCTAACCTACGTCTCCCTGGTTGACGCGTCTGCCCCTCTTCCCTCACATCACCTTCAGGTTGTGTTTCAGAGTGAAGCATCCTCCATTGGACTATCAATGCTCCTAACCCAGTTGCTGTCTCCACGGAAGTCCGACTGTGTGCAGTGGGTAGGGGTGGGTTTGGGTGGGAGCACACATTGGTGAGGGCATAGAGCGCTCTAAGAGATTTTTTCCTTGCATGTTTAAGCCTGTTGTTTCAATAGCCCTCCCATCTCTCTGGTGCTGGGATGTGGGGCTCCAAAAGAGGATGTGGGACTCCAAAACCAAGTTTGTTGTGCTGATCCTTTCTTTCTTAATATTTCCTTCCATATTGCCAAACCATCAAGGCCTCATTCTAAATTGGATTGTTCTATCATGGTCTCCATTAGATATTTTTCTGTATTTTTATGAAGAATGAAAGATGAAGCTACCTAATTGGAATACAAGTAAAAATAGGACGGTCCCCTTTTATATTTAAATTTTTTTTAAGAAACAAGAATGTAGCTATTAATAGAGCTCTAAGATGATATTTATTTACAATCTTCTATGTAAAGTTCCAACTGAAACATGAGAGAATTAGATTTTTGATTAGCAGCTCTGTAAAATTCACCATGTGTGATATATAAGATAATCAGTGTCCTTGAAAAGATTTGGGGGTGGTTGGCTTCTGTATAAGATAGCCACATTCTACTGAAATCTGAAGGAGTTGTCACCAGCATATACATATTAGGTTTAGGCCACACAGGCTCAGAAACTTAGCATGTTGTAGTCTGCAAAATGTTGTATTCTTTGAGTGAGAAAAGAAATAAGGTTAACCTTTGAAGTCAAAAGCAAGCAGAGATTTCCCTGGGTGGTTCATCCACTAGGATCTTTATTTCATAGTTGGGTCCTGTAATTTCTAGTTTAGTGTTTCTTCTGTTTCTAAACCCTAGAGCATCTGTCTCTCTTTGTTTATGTGAAATAGTACAACCCACATGTCTCCAATAAACAGGCATATTTGATGGGATTCAGGTCTTTTGAGCCAGGACATCCAGGAGACAAGTAATTTGGTGATGTTCCGACATAGTGTATTCTTAAGACATGAAGACTGACTTTAAAACCTTTTAGTAGGAGGAGATGATTAAGAATGATGGACTTCCCGGTATTGAGAGATAGTGGTATGTTAGTGCTGTAGCTTCTGGCTACCTTATCAAATTACAGGCTTAGATAAGCCTCTGCCTCCCAATCACACACTCCACCAAATACCAGGATTCCCTGGTTGTTGGGAGCTGGGCATGGGGAATAAAATCTACAAAGACTTCAAGAGTGAATCTATTCACAATTAGTCCTTTCACTTGCAAACTGACAGCACTGGAGTTAAATAGTTGGTAAAATTCTTGCTTAGAGGCAAAATAATATCTTTTTGATATCTTTTTAATCCTTTGTTGCCCTGGGAATCGTTTGAACTACAGGATGCTCCCAATTCAGAACACCTATCACAGTGCCTCGTGCTTCTAAAAAACACTTTCTTTTTCTTTCTCTTTTCTTTTTTTAAAGATTTTACTTATTTATTTGACACAGAGAGAGATCACAAATAGGCAGAGAGGCAGGCAGAGAGAAAGGAGGAAGCAGGCTCCCTGCTGTGAGATGTGTGTGTGTGTGGGGGGGGGGCTGGATCCCAAGACCCTGAGATCATGACCTGAGCAGAAGGCAGAAGCTTAACCCACTGAGCCACCCAGACACCCCAAAGTGATGTATTTAACACTTCCAATAAATACTTGTTTCATTTGGTGTTGATTTTTTTTTTTTACATTAATCAGAATACCTACTTTTGAAAGAACTATCTTCCATGCAATTTTTTTTTCTACTGGAGCCCCTAAATGTTTCAAGAGAAGGAGGTATAATTTAAAATAAGTTCCCTTTGGCTTCAGATGGGCAGAAATGCCCAGGACCTCACCAATGTGTAGAAGCGTCTCTTAGAAAGCTAGACCTTATTTTAACATTACATACCTAATTTTTAACATGGTATCTTTGAGTTCAGCATCTAGAACTATCCTTGTATTAATCGTCCGGGCATTTTGTCCCAAATCCCTAAAAAACTATTATATCTATCCTACTTCATGAAAAAAATTATTTGGCTAAAGTTATTGTATTATGATACTCTCCCAAAAATTCAAGATATACTTTTATAACTGCGGCTTAAGACTGATATTTAATGCTAAAGGATAAATGAATACATTGATGACATTAATGTTAGTGAAAGTGTGGCAAACGGGACATGCTCATACCCCGTTGGTGAGAATGTATGTTGATACAACTTCTTTGGAGTGTAATTGGGCAGAATCTATCAGAACTTAAAATATACACACTTTTGAACCAGTAAGACTTCCTCTAAAGAGTATTGTGCAAAAATATTTGTACAGGTGTGTGAGTAAATGTGTACAAGAATACTCACTGTAACATTACTTGTATTACAAAAAAAATTGGAAAACAAATTCAAGACAACCCAAGCGTTCACCAATAGGAGAAAAGTACCACTGAGTGAAAATAAGCAAGTTGGTGAGCAGAATGTATAGTCTCTTTCCATGGGTAGTTTAAAGTATACCTACATGCATTGACAAAGGTCTAGAGAAACACAAATTTACCTTTACAATGATACTTGGGGAGTGGGTATAAGGAGTCTGGGAAGCAGATTGTACTTTTGACTGATATCGTCCTGTATTGAGTAATTCTGATTTAATTTTGTTTAATGAGTAAGTGCTGCTTACTATTAAAAATATAATTTATTTTTCAGGATTGAATGGATAGGGAACTTGCAGTTTTAAAATCTCTAATATCATTATCCATATTTTAAATAATGAAAATAGTAACTAATTACCTAAAGTAAATGACATTCAGATTATTGAGTTCTGGATTAAAATGAGAAATGTAAAACATTTGAATATCAGAATAGAGCCCATCTATGAAATGGGCCTTTATAATGATTTATCAAACCCATTATGCAGCTAGATTGGCTCTTGGGGTTAAACAAGCAGAAATTTTCTTAAGTCAGCTTTTAAAAAATGGTTTATTCTGAGGGATAAACATATACTAAAATTTAACCTGAAATTTTAGGAACTGAAGAGTTTCTGGAGTTAGGTTTCTATCCTCTCTGTGTCAGTATACTTTTGTTTGTAAGTAGGAAGAGCCAATCAAAGTGACTTAAACAAAAAAGGAGGCTGAGCAGTTTCAGTTTTAAAAATGGGTGTGGGGCGGGGGTGGGGTGGCGGGGTGCTGGGAGAGGCAGAGCTTCGATAAAACCCCACCCAGCAGCTTCAAAACAGGATGGAAGACCCAAGGACATTTCGTCTCTGTGTCACTGCTCGTCTTTCCAAGTGCCAGTTTTTTTCTTACGTTGACCAACTTTGATTCTAAAATGGTTGCTAGTGGCTCTCAGAAATGGTCTTTTCTTATTTTTTGCAGACAAGAGACAGAGGGATTCTTTTCCAGCCTTTACAACAAAGTCTGATATACACCATAATTGCTTAGACCACATTCCTCCCCCTACACCAATCACGGTGGCCCGTTGATAGCTTGTTGGCTTAGCCTCGGTCACTGTCTCAGCCTGGTAGTGAGGATGGAGTCACATGCTCAGGATCATGGAGATGCCAAAGGAAAATGGGGTTGCTAAGGAGAGAATCAATGTGGGAAGACAACCTGGAAGTGTTCACTGCGGTCTCCCAAAGCATATATGCCCCTCCTAGGCCATCTGCTCTGTTCTCTTGTCTCTACCGACCTGTTTCTCCTGCTTAACCTTAGTTTTCATTCCTTCATAACTTCAGTTTATCTTGGCAATCATGCCTTCTCTCTGCTTAGTCCCCACTTCTTCTGGTAATATTGTGACTTTTCAGTTTCAGCTCCCATGGTGCTGGAAAAATTATTTTTATCTTTCTTAATTCATGTCTCAAAATTGGCTCAGTTCATCTTTTGAACCAGGCTATATGTATTGACAAGCTTGCAGATTGGCTGTTCTGAATCAGGCATCTATCCCTGGTATAATGATCTGTAAATGAGGAGTACGGTTTCAATAGTCCCGTCACATGTTGGACCAGTCACATGGTCCAACACATGGCTACTTGAGTAAGAGAGGCCAGGGACCAAGCATTTCCTGTAGGTGCGAGTGCGAGTGAGGCACGTGGACTCAAAGGTTGAGCAATAAAAGACTACCTTTTCTTATTGGACTTTTGCTATAGATATATTTTAAAAGCAGCCAAATTTTATATGAAAAAATATAATTTTACCCTTTGTGAGTTTCTGCCATGGCCTGTATTATATTTATTTGCAAACTGAGACTTATCTTTATCTTTTGAAAGTTGAGTTTTGGAAAGAGCGAGAAGTTATTTAGAGCCATTTCTGATTAAAGATAATGAAGATAGGTGTTATAAATTTGTCAAAAATGAGGTGTGACTATAAAAAAGAGAGGTAAATTATCTTTTGTGGTTCATAAACTAACCCTGAAGGCAATTCCAAGAGGAGTTTTAAAAGTGTTTTGAGCAATGACAGCACATTAAATAATTGTATTATCCTCCAGAGGTGATTGGTTCATTTGAAGGACAAAATTTAGATATTTGTTCAAGTTGGTGAGCATGTGTGTGTGTGTGTGTGTGTGTGTGTCTTATTACATTGTGATTAATCTTCATTTCATAATATTTCACTTCAAGACTTCATTTCAGTGAGGGAAACACTGATTTGAATCTAAGTTCAGGAAGAGCTAATACTCAATAGGTGGGGCCTGGTACAGGGGTATTGGCTTTTCCCAGCTGTGATCCATTCCAGTTGGATCCTACATGTATTGGTAAATGTAAAAAAAGTAGTTGATAAATATTTTTAATATAATCCCTGACTGGAACTCCTAACATCAACAATTAATTCCCATGCAGTGAAGGGAAGGCTGATGGACTGTTTTGTAGGACACTTATACTCCACAGGAAAACTCAAAGGTAATGGCTAATTCAGAAAAGGTGTGCAAAAGGTGAATTCAGATCACTTGTCTCTGTTCTCTAACCCCTGGTATTACCATATTCAATACGCTTCCAGAGAATGTTGGATACTTGATATGCTTCCGGAAGATGTTGGATTTTTTAAGATTTCCATTAAGAATTAAATACATTTGAGGGGAGCAATTTAAACAGCATGGCCTCCACTGATGGGCAGTCAATGAGTGTGTGCTCTTTGCTGAGTTCTTCCTACAGGGACATGGGGGATGTGGCAACGACAGTATGACTCCCCCCAAGGAATTTACCATTAGGGAGTGGGGCTGTTTAACTCCTGGAGAACCACGTAGAGAACTGGCCATCAGCCACAATTATCTAGAATGATGCCTTCTTTCTTCCTCACGTACTGATATTCATTCCCTCATGTACTCCCTTTTATTATTCATGCATTAACATGGGGCAGGAAAGGGTGCTCAAACAAGAAGTCATTTTATCTTACAAGACCCATATAAGTGGTAAGGTTATTACTGTGACATAAATAAGATATCAGAAAAAGAATAATTGAGACCCAAATTTGAGTTCTGGACCTGGCAGCTACTCACTGTGTTGCCTTGAGGAAAGTCCCTAGAAAGTTCTTAACTTTTTTCAACCTCTGTTTCATCATCTGTGCAAAATAGGCAATATCAAATGAGATGATGCATGCAAAGCACTCTTATAATCTACCTCTTACAGTGCCAGGTAAAACACAAGTAATCAAAAGGACATCTCTTTCAGCCCACTAGAACCCATGCTGTCATTTGTCATCTCCATTCCTTCAGTATTGGTGTAGGTCCTTCTGTGTGCCAGGAACTCTTCTCCACGTAGGGATAATGATGGATAATATGCTTTCTATTTCTATATGCTTCAACCCCTTCTAATTCCACAGATATCAATCCTTACCCTTCGACATTGCCCCTGAAGTTAATTTTTACCCGCTCTTATCTATATGAAAATATTGCAGTGCTTTTCCTCAGAAGCCACAGTTTCCTTAGGGATGACTCTGAGTCTGGCAGGGACCAAGTTGTCTCTAGAGATAATGTGTTTTGGTGGGGGACAGGGGTGGGGGGGTGAGGCAGCTGCAGGACACAGACCCAATAACTGGGTATCCCAAGTTGATAATTTATAAATGATCCAGAAGCCTCATTCTATATCCTAAAGTCTTCATCTATGATCTATTGCTTAATGAAAGAAGAAATTAATTAATTAAGAATATGTGCAAGGAGGCCCAGGGTTCAATTTTAATGTAAAATAAGTAGCTTATATCCAGCCAAGTGGTTTTAACAATGCAGTTCAACCACAGGCAAGGCACCTTGAAAAGCAAGACCTAGGCCAGAGGGATGTGTCTGAAGTCTTTTCCTTTACCATCTGAACTGTTTTCTCTGTGGTTAGTTGAATATTACAGACATGAGGTCATGGTCTTCAGTTCAATCACTTCTGAGGCTCTCAACACCATTCTGGTTCACGGCCAGAGTTTAAATTCTGAACTCCAATTATCCATTTTGCAAATCCTGCCACTGGTCATGATGCTATCATTTCTCTTATAGTACTGGTTTCATTGCTTTGGTTTTATTTGTTTTCATAACTCCTTTCTTTACCAAACGATGACTCCTCAAGATTTTTTGTTTCTGCATAATCTAGCAAAGTGTCTAGATGGTCAATGATTGTTTATTGAACAAATGATTCAATAAAAGACAAAGGAGAAGAGACAACTATTCCTGGCTCAAGGAACAAGTCTATTACCACAGTTATTAGAAAACCCTATATTGTAAAAATCAACAAACTTTCCTTTTCATAGTTATGGGTTCGGGTATCACCTCCACGGATGAAGAACAACTCATTGACATGGAGTCTGTTTTAGTGTCCTGGTTAGTTCTGTTTCCAGGTGAAACTTTCGGAAGCCCCCTTTAATGCTGCTTCCTGTTCATAGGGCCCCAGGTCATTCCCCCCACATAGTGACACCATCTCATTAGTTTTGCAGAAAGGTGAGATTTACAACTTCTGTAGGAGTTTTCCTGTACAGGGTAACAGGGAAGGAAGCTGTAACTATCTGAATTAGTACAACATATTTGCTTTCCTTCTAGCTGCCATAAATTCTTAAGATGACACAGAATCAGCATTTCAGATGATTATCCCTGGCTTATAAATTGTCCTCCAGATTGTCACCTTGTATTCCCTTAACCCCACCTGGGGGACTTAACTATAGAAATGACCCTGACCTCTGGCCTTAGAATTAAGGTTAATGGATAGCAAGGTCACATGACTTGCTGCTTATTTCAGGTTATGTCTTAGGAATTCTACTAGGTTCTTTCAGAAGTATTTGCCTTTTTTTTTTTTTTAACTAAAAAACTCTGTGTTGTCAAGACCTCTGTTTTAAGACTCTGCCCAAGACCCTTCAAAAAATAGCAAAGCCACACTTGGCTCACTAGAAACTAAACTGTCTAATAAAGGATATGCTACTGCTTACTAGCAGTAGGTAGGTCACAACTGGTCTTGGAACCCATGAAAATTCTAAGCACTGCACTCTGAATAATCAATTATGATGTCTTCAGAACAAAAATTTACTTACTGGTTAATCCGGTTATAGTAAAGAACCAAGAAGGAAATAAATTTTATTTTAAATTTCAAGATGGAAAAGTAAATAGATTCTTAAATATCATGGTTCTGTGGACATTGATATTTGGGGAGTGGCAGACTTTTGGTTGAATGTCTATATTTTTCTTAAAGACTACTGAAAGGAATCTTTCTTTAGTAGGACACATTTGAAGGAACTAGGAGGTTGTAAGATTTCCATTGAGGTTACATCAATAAGTGATCTTGAATGATTTATAAACCACATAGGAAAATGTAGGTACCTTCTCAAAACATGAGTTAATTCAATTTTGTCCCAGCTCAGAAGCTGATAGATAAGAAAACTTCATAAAGCTTTTGGGGAAAAAAATGGCATTAATGTTTTCCAATAAGACATCTTGGAGAAGTCATGAAATTAAAGAGCATTTCCCCAGTTCCTTCCTGGATGCTGGGCAAATACACAAACCTTCTTGAAAACTTTATAGTCAGTCATGAACACCAAACTGAAAAAACAAACAGGAAGATATAGGTGACTTTCTGAATAACCTTAAAAGGACTTAGGATATTTAACGTCATTCCTAAAGAAACTATATGCTAAATTCTGGTAATTTTTTTTTTTTTTTTTTTTTACTTCATCTGTCTCTTCAATTTCAACAAGATGTGATGTCAACGAGAACTCAGATACTGCTCTTTCACCTGGGGCAGAGTTCTGAGAATTAGTTTCTTTTTTTGAGTGAACCAAGTAGGTCACTTCACTTCTTTGAACCTCAGTTGAGTCTAGAAAGTGTCTTCAAGCCTCCCCTTACCCCATTCACCTCACAATGGGCCTTGGATAGTCATACCATCTAGCTGAATTTAAAACATCTGAGGTTAGATAGATGTAGAAAGGGAAAGAACAGTTAAACTCTTTTTCAGTTAAAGGAAAGAGGAAGGAAGGAAGGAAGGAAGGAAGGAAGGAAGGAAGGAAGGAAAGGTGGGAAAGAAATTTGCTTGTTTATAGACTCCCTGGTGCGATGCATTGTATCTCTTTCACCAGTAATGATCCTGTGGAGGAAAGAGTGACACTTGGAACAGCTCACCTCTTATACCCCTGTTATCACCTAAGCATTTTCTTGTTTGGCAGGGATCCCTGAGGATCTATCTTGCTATAATTGGATTTCAAAAGACTAATAATCCAAGGCAAAGCCATATAGGTTGGGTCCTGCTTTTGAACCCCTTGAATGCTATGTATTTAAATACATTTATTATCCCAAAGAAAAACATTTGTTCATCGCAGCCTAGCAACATTTGCTTTTATTGTAGTAGATAAACACTGTCTTAACTTAAGAAAATATTTAGAAATCTTTTCTTGCTTTGTGATGTAGAAATTATTATTTTTTTAAAATCTGACTTAATAGGACCACAAAGTGGACAACTTTTAGTGTCACTTGGATTTGCCTTTAAAACAACATTCAATCACGGGAGAGATAAAAGCAGAAAGACTTTAAGTCACCTGCCCAAGTACCCAAACTATTTCCTGTTAGAAGCGAGGTGTATCTCTAGATGGGAGATGAAGAAGTCACAGAGATGAAGGTATAACCTAGGGAATACAATCGACGGTATTGTAATAGGCTTGTATGGTGACAAGTGGTAGCTATACCTATAAGCATAGCATAATATATGAAGTTGCTGAATTTCTATGTTGTACACCTGAAACTAATGTAACACTATGTGTCAACTCTACTGAAATTTAGGAGAAGAAGGAGAAGGAGAAGATGAGGGAGAAGGAGAGAGAGAAGAAGAGGGCCAGGACATAGGTCTTGTCCTGTTTGTATGTATGTATGTTCTGTTTAAGATGAGAGCAGGTTGGGGCGCCTGGGTGGCTCAGTGGGTTGAGCCGCTGCCTTCGGCTCAGGTCGTGATCTCAGGCTCCTGGGATCGAGTCCCGCATCGGGCTCTCTGCTATGCAGGGAGCCTGCCTCCTCTCTCTCTTTCCGCCTGCCTCTCCGTCTACTTGTGATCTCTCTCTGTCAAAAAAATAAATAAAATGTTAAAAAAAAAAAAAAAAAAAAAGATGAGAGCAGGCATTAGGAAGGTTTTCCTATTGTCCTCATTACAACTGGGCTGCAGCATAGGTTCAGTAAACTCAACCTAGTTTGGCATAGGATTTTTATAAAGTTCAACTGTTTGGGTTGCCTCCAGAAAGTATCTTCCTCCTCTTCCTCCCTTTAATTTCCATTTTGTGAAATGCGTGCTTCCTAGGAAAATAGTTTCCTTTCCTGACTTCAGAGTTAGATCCTGCGACCTAAGGTAAGCCTGTGAATGCATGCCCTTGACCAGTCTCAGTGATTTAAGATGGTCCATGCGACCAAAGCTGGTCTAATCAGAGGAATAGCAGGATTTGCTAGAAATGCCAAAATAGTGCTCTTTTTTTTTTTTTCCTGGACCAGAAAGAGGAAATACATAGGCCCAGGACATTGGTGATATCACTTGAGCACTACAGTAGGAGTCGTCTTTAGAATGAAGTGACATCACCAAAACAGAACAGAAAAACAAAGAAAAAAGTACTTGGTGACACTGTTGAGTGACTGGATTAAGCCTCCCTTGATATTTGCCCTATTTCTGGGTTTTTCACTTGTAAATCATAAATCCCTCTTTTTTGTTTAGATAGTTTGAGTTGTGTTTTCTCTAACATAACTGAATGCATTTCAGCTGATACAGTAATAAGAATAAGAAGGCAAAGTGGTTATAGGGGAAGGGTGGGACTGGGAGTCAGTTATGAATTTACAATGAGCATGACATTAACTGAGTGTATCTCCCTCACCCAAGGGCAGATATCCTAAACCTTTGCTCTTCAGAGATAAACATGAAGTCTCTGAAATCTCTACCCTCATAAAAATAAGAATAAATATTTCTTGTTTTGTTGTATTGAGATGATTAAAGTCAATGTTTTTGTGGGAAAAAAGAGCTATTCGCTTGTGTGTGTGTGTGTGTGTGTATGCATGAGAACAAGTACGGATGGAGAATGGCATGGTACTGGAGTAAATATGTGAAAATTCCAGCGGATAGTAGAGAAGGAGCTTGCAAGGGGATAGCACTGGCCAGGGGTTTAAGATCATCTAATTGGAGATCTGAGTTATGCTGCAGAATTGAGTGAAAACTGGAGTGTAGAGTGTATGAAATTTAAAAAAGAAATTAATAATTATATTTACAGATAAATTTCTATTTAAAAAAATCTCTATCACTGGGGAGATTTTTAAAAAGGCAGGAGGGTCAAAAGTCATGTCATTTATCAGGCATCTAAAACAATGTTTCCCTCCTTCTCTAGGCAGGGTCGTTCGAGCAGTTTAAGTAGAGAAAAAGGCAAATCCCCGGGCCTGTGAGGGTCTGAGGAATGAAGGAGGGCTGTCAGAGGCTTGCAGAAATGCAGAAAGCTTTGCCTTCCTCTGCATTTGTGAAACCTGGTGGGCTCGTGCTCATAATAACCAGAATGCAGGCAGTCCTATCAGGGCATTAGAATTCAAGAGAGCTAATTTGGGGGAATTAAAAAAAAAATCTAGTGAGTATGGTATTGAAGGAGGGAATACTAAAGCCCAGGAGAAGGGCAGGCTGCTGGAGTATCCACCATAATTAAAGCAGATTACAATTGCTCTGAGAAAAGAAGAACGCAAAGAGTAAGAATATCCAACGTGCCTGATCAAGACTGATGGGACAGAGGCTCTGTAATGGCAGTGAGGAAATTGGGAGGGAACCCTAGAGAAATTTCTCATAATACCTATTCTTTTTTTTTTTTAAGAGGAAATGATAATTATGACAAAAACCAGAATGAATAAGCTGAATAAAGTAGCTAAGTTGAAGAAGAGGCATTTGTACCTCATATGGGAAAGCAAGCAAGACCACTAATATGAATCCCAATCAGTGAGGTAATACTCTGTTTTTAAACTCTTTTAAAATGAGGGGTATAAAAAAATACTTTAAAAATCCTGACACCTCTGTTAGAGTCACAAAACAGAAAAAAATTTTGAACAGGTACACTGACACATTTGGAAATCAACAGATCTAGATGACAGACGCGGGTGGCTGTTAAGGAAGACAGGGAACAAATTTAGACCCACTGAATTTTTTCTCTCCCCGGGGAGTGGGAAAGGAGTGTGGAGATTTTAAATCTGTTTGATACTTTCCCTTCCTTTTAATTCTAAAGGAGATACATCAAAAAAGTTCCCTGTGCTTTCTACCTTAATGATAAAATAAAATAGAACACGCTGGTCAATCCATTAATGAAAACCGAGGGGTGTTAATGAATCCGCAGACATGGGAAATGCTGAAAGAATGGAATGACTCTCTATAAGACTATGGAGATAGATCTGGAGAATACTCCCTGAAAGGCCTGGAAATACCAGCCTAATGATATTAAAAATTGTACCATTGAATTTGATGTGTTTGTCAACATGATGGGAACAGGACTCACAGGAAGGGCTGTGCAACAGACAGTACTGAGCAGTCCCCCTGATGGTCTTGAAGAAGAAAACACATATGTTAATGAGCTGCTGTCTCCTGTTTTTGGACCGGCCTTGATGTACAGAATGCTGGGTAATCTTTATGGGCAATTCCTACCATCAAGAAGTGTGCAATCTAGTTGGAAGCAAGGTAACACAACCATAAAAGTAGCTAACAGTGCAAAGCAATAAAAAATAAATGCCTTTCAGACTCAGGAATCTAAAGCACAGACGGGAATCAAGCTGAGGACTCAGATACAGGAGACCATAGAATTCTTAGCAGGAATAAAAAGCCAGAATTATCCAATATTAGTATTTTTTTAAAAAGATGAGTAATAAGACAACAATGAGTTTATCAATCTGCCTTGAATGGAATTCAAAAGTGGGTACTGCTATCTCACCAAAGGAATTTAATTGAAAATGTGTTATAATCCTAAAAGTGAAATATAAAACAATGAAACTTTAAGAAGAAAACATGAGGAAATATTGTCCTATTTCCATGATTTGGGGAAAGGGAAAGATTTCTTAAACTGGATACAAACAAAGCTAACTGTGCAATAAGAGATTGATAAATTAAAATATTTCCATCAATCAAAAGTTTCCATTAAGAGAATAAAGGGACAAACCACAGACTGAGAGAAGATATTTGCAAACCTATATTTATACATACATCTATTTTTTAATATATGTAAAATATGTGCTAATGAACTTGAATCCAAAATACTTAAAGACCTACTGCAAAACAATAAGAAAAGGCACTTGTTCAATACAAGACATGGGCAAAAAACATGAACAGGCACTTCATTAAAAAATGATATCCAAATGGCTAATATGCACATGGAAAGAAGGTCAGTAGGGTTATCAAAAGGAAACGAAAATTTCAATCATAGTGAGATATTATCTACACACTTGTTAGGTTGGCTAGAATTAAAAGGACTTTCTGTACCAAGTGTTCTAAAAATGTGGAACAATGGAATTCTTACACATTGTTTGCTGGTTGGAATATAAATTGTTTTAACTTGTTTGGAAAACTGTTAGTTTCTATGAATCTGAATATCCATACACCCTATAACTCAGACATTCTACTCCTAGTAGTATACCTAAGATAAATAAGTACTTATATTTACAAAAAGACATATCCACAAATATTCATTTCAGTCTTATTCATTATGACCAAAGAAAGAGGAAACTATTTGCCCATCATTTTAAAAGAATAAGTTAGTAAATTAGATTATATTCACATGATGAACTATTACATGTATTGAAAAAGAGCATATAATTCTATAGTGGTATCACATTATGTTGAGTGAAAGAAAACATTAATTGAAGGAAGCTGAACACAAGAGTACACATTGTACAATTACATTTATTTAAAGTTCAAAACAGGCAAAATTAATCTATGGTAATAATGGTCAGGAGATCTGCACTTTGGGAAGCACAGCCTGGGAGGTGTGCAACTTGATTTCAATAATAGTTTCTCAGGTAGATACGTATGTAAAAATTTACTGAGTTGTACACTTAAGATTTGTGCACTTTACTGTATGCCATTCACACCTCAATTAAAAGGAGGATAATGGATAAAATGAAGGGGAAATTAAATGAGAAGAACATATATAAAGCATCTCATAAGAGATAATAAATACTTCTCTTTTTTTCTACATCCTTTCAGTATGTGGGGGTCAGACTCTGAATTATGGTCGGATAGCAGGATGAGGAATCTGGATTCTGTTTTGTAGGCAGAGAGAAGCATTGCCAACTTTTTTGGAAATAATTGAGAGTTTAGGAAGATTAACTGGGTAGATACAGGAAAAAAATTGGAAAAAAGACAGGGAGAAGGGGGCAGAGAGTCATTTAGAAGTAGCTAAGAGGAGTGCCTAGCTAGCTCAGTCAGTAGAGCATGTGACTCTTGATCTTGGGATCATGAATTCAAGCCCACGTTGGGTATAGAGATTACTAAAAGATGAAGAAGAGGGAGAAAGAGAAGAAGTAGGTAGGAAAATGTGGCAAGAGTACAGTCAGTGTGTGCACAAAAGTTGGCCTTCCAAACTTAAGGTGCAATAACCAATCAATTTTAATTTTTCAATAAAGTGCTTGAAATCCCATGTGCATTTATTTTCAGGAAGTTTCATATTTCAATTTTGAGGTCCACCAGCTTCTGCATTGTCCAGGAATCAATCCTGAGGGATTGTACTGTTGGAAGGATGATGGAACCATTCCATACTTCAGCTTCAAGATGTCACTGTTGAAGACTGGTCCTGAACTTGTAGGGATAGAGTGGGGTCTGCCTGCCTTTCCTGAGGAATCAAAATAATAGATTTTTCATTCAGTGTCTTGTGAGTAGCCATTTCATTCTTCAAATCCCACAATTGGTTCAGGGTGGCTGGATCCAGAGGCCTTGTACACAGAGGTACAGGCGGTACTGGAATGAATTCTCCCACCCAACCCCTGGATGTATTGAGGTCAAGTTGTGAGCCAGGCCCCTTCGTCCTACTGGTAGATTTTTCTTCAGGCTCTTTGGGGACCTCTCCTGTCAATGGACCTTGGACAGAACGGCTATAGTTTAATATGAGAGCTATCCATCACCTTGAATCTTAGACAATCAGAGAGCCTTGATCTTCTTATAAAAATTGGTAAATTCCATTTCCAGAACTCTCTATACTATAGAATCCCAAAAAGTACCATCTTTAGCAAGCCACTATTTTTCACTACGGGCCTTTCCCTGTGGCAATAATTCTTCACCCTTCTCCTCCAACATTCTCTTAACAAAAGAAGCTCACTTAAGTGAAGACTTTCACAATGATGAAAACTTGCCCCCAAATAATTTGATGTTTTTATCTGTAGACAGATGAGCAGTTGAAATAATTTCTAAAATTCTACCTTGCCAGGTAAGCAGGGTATTATTTAAATAGACTTTGTTAAAAAAATAATAAATGAAAAATCAAAAAACCTGAACTAAGCTCATCTATTTCCATTGAGTTAGCATAAATGATTAAAAATTATGTCTCCTATGCTAAAAAAATAGGTGACATATTTTAGATAAAGAACAAATTAAACTAGATTTAGATATGGCTATTTAAAGAAGTTAAAAGAAAAATAAAGTAAGCAACAGGAATTAATATGTAGAGATGGAATAGAGGATAAAAACTTGGAGCTGGAAAAACTCAAATCCATGTTCAAATCTGACATTATATAATTTATTAATTTCTCCAAACTCCATTTTCATACGTAAAAACAAAATATCTTCAAAGAGTTGGTGTGAGGATTTGATGAGACAAGGCCTATGAGAACATGTCTCACAGAGTCAGACCTACAGCAAGACCTTAGTCAGTGTTTGCAAACCGAAATTGACTTGAAGCAGGAAAGGAAGCTTTTTAATGGTTGGGTCTCAAAGTCAGTAGTAAAGCCTTATTTGCTTATTCATTTGCCTTTGTTAGTGATTTAGAAAATGAACCAACTCAGATAAAGGTGACAGTAGATTGTGATGTTGAACTCGTGAAGTAATTATGGAGTAATTGTGATAGATAGTTTTAGAAGAACATAAATTGCTCTCTATCAGTGATCATTTGCTTAGGCCCACCATAACTACCTTGGGTGAGGTGGCAGAAAATGCTTCAGAATTAGAATAATTAGAAACAGCCCTCTAATCCTTGGGGCTCGGTGCAGGAAACAGAGACCTCTATCTTTTAAAAGCCCGGGGGTACCATGTCTGCATCTACTTTAATACCATAAAGAAAAGGAAAATATAGATTTGATCCAGATCAGGAAAACTCCAAATGGTTATTGAAACAAATTGATTAAGAAGAGGTTAAAGAAGTCTGTGTACCTGTGCTGAATGGTGATAGGGGTCTAGGCAGTGGAATATGACAAAACAGTAAAGTCTTTGGCATGGGGATACAGTATATATATATATATATATATATTTTTTTTTTTTTAAGATTTTATTTATTTGACACAGAGAGAAATCACAAGCAGGCAGAGAGGCAGGCAGAGAGAGAGAGAAGGGAGAAAGCAGGCTCCCTGCAGAGCAGAGCTTGATGTGGGGCTCGATCCCAGGACCCTGGGATCATGACCTGAGCTGAAGGCAGAGGCTTTAACCCACTGAGCCACCCAGGTGCCCCGGGGATACAGTATATTGACTGAATAAAGGAAGAACAATAAAGCCCACCTGATAGCAAAATAGCATTACTAGAGAAGAAGAACCAAACTCTTGCTAGATGACACTTAGACTTGAATTTAGGACATAAAATAGACTTTTTGACAGTGGGGACTTCACTTAGGAGTAAGATTATAGAAAATAGAAAAATCACTGACAAAAAGATGCATAATCACCATTTCCCAGAAAATCTTGAAATTATTTCTATGCTAAATGGAATTTGGAGGGCTATGCCTCTCATTTACCAGGTTTTTCGGTTTTCTGTTTTGTTTTTGTTTTAAATTGGAAACACAAATGATTTGGTTTTTCTTCCTCAAGGTATCATGATAATGACTGAAGAGGTGTCACCAGAGAACCTGAGACTCAGGAGTGGTGTATGAACTTTGCTTTATAGTCTCTCTAGAAAATTGTAGTGAAGTATTTCTCTTCCTGCTCCAAAAGTGCATAGCTCTTCCATTCATCATACAAGTAAACAAAGAGAAAAGAATTTCTCTTCTTGCTTTAATTCTTGGGGTTCTCAATATAAAGTAGATGATCCTGTTAATATCCTCTCGTCTAAAGGTCTTGACCTCCACCCTACCTCAGCCCCTCCTGCCCACAGGTAGTCTAGACCTTATCATTATAATAGCTTAAACCCCTGGATAATCTCATTTCCAGGCATTCAGTATCACTTCTTATCTGTGCAGCTGACTCTGGCTGGTCCATCTCCAACAATTCTTTAACCCTACTGGGATCTCTGATCCACTGATAGTACCAGTATCTCAGTATCCCTCTCCCCCTTGATGACCTCCCCTTCCTCACTGCCTAGCTTAAATTCCACGTTCAGTAATCATTCCCTTGCCCATGCCCTCACTTTGTCCCATCTCTGGCTTCTCTCCTGTAGTCTATTTTCATTGTGAGTCTAGAGTGCTCTTTTTAAAACTTAAGTGAGGTTAAGTCAATTCCTTACTCAAATACTGCAGTGGTACCCTATTTTTTCTTATCAAAAAGCCAATAGCTACAGTGGAAAAGCTAAACTTGGTATTTTCATATAAATCCAGGATTCTCAAATGGGAATGAATGTTCTCTGCTTGGTAGTTTTCTTACAGAAACAAATGAAAAAGGGTTTTAGAGGAAAGCACCCCAGTTTAGAGCCATTTGATTCCCAGAGATGAAAACCACTTAAATTATGAGCCCACAATTAAAAAACAAAAACCCTCCAACACAGAAGAAAACCAGCTGCAGTAACTGACCATGAGCTGAAACAGCAAAAATCAAGAGTCTTAAGGACTTCAGAGATTACATTGGTAGGTGTGCAATATAAAATAAAAGTATAAAAAAAGTTTATGTAATATTTAAGTAAATAAAAAAGCATAAAAATGAGTAAGTTTCCAAGAGTCCTTAAAAATTCCTTGAACATTTTTGGTAAAATAAAAACAAAAATGAAAAACACCCAAATGTTATGAATAAAAATATTATTGCAATTAGAAACAGATAATGATGGGTAAAAAATAGTAAATGGAAATGTAGATCTGGATAAGTGATTAAAGTTTTCCAGAGAGAGAAAAAGATAGAAAATATGAGACTGGTTCAGAGTCATGGGAGACAGAATGAGAGTCATAAAGAGAAAATAGAATGAAAGAGTTGTAATAATCAAAGAGTTAACAGCTTGGAATTTCTTGGAATGGATAAAAGAGATGAATCTACAAAGGAAGCAAAATCATAGCAAGCTGTATAAATAGGAAACATCCACATCTAGATGTACTACAGTACATTTGCAGATTATCAAAAACAAACAGAAAACTCTTACCAGCAGCAAGTGAGGAAAAAAAACACCTGGATAGGAACGACAATTTTACTGACAGCAGACTTTGCATCAGCAATAATGGATACCATAAAAGAAGGTGGGGGGTGTGGTGGAATTACATAGAATTTGTACCTTGGAAATTATCTTTTTGAAAAAATGAGAGCTTGTAGTATAAACAAAAGCATGTTTATCATTAGCAAATCTTCCTTAAAGGGATTTCTAAAGAACATTCTCTTCTCTTCATGGAGAATAAAAATGAGGCCAGGAGGAGTAGTTGCAGTGTAAGATAAAAAGATAAACAGGCAACTTATTAAATGCATAGATAATTTTTTAAAGTATGTTTTCTGGGGGCACCTGAGTGGCTCAGTGGGTTAAGCCTATGCCTTCGGCTCAGGTCATGATCTCAGGGTCCTGGAATCAAGCCCCGCATCAGGCTCTCTGCTCCGTAAGCAAGGAGCCTGCTTCTCCATCTCTCTCTGCCTACTGATCTCTCTCTATCAAATAAATAAATAAAATCTTTTGTTTAAAAAGTATGTTTTCTGTCTGTATAAGTTAATTTAAAAATAAGAATTAATTTATAGAGTTCAAAAGACATAGGATTAAAATACTGGGCAGTACCAGCATGAAAGTCATGGGGGCAGGTCACAGTAAAAATGTTCTAAGATCTTCATATTATTCAGGATAAGACATTATTAAATTGATACTTCATTAAGTAAGTGTGCATTGGAAAAATTTTAAGAGTGACCTTAAAATTATAGAAATGGCATGCATAACTTTTCAATCCACAAAAGGGAAAATGTAATAGTAAACATTAACCTTTTATTAATATAAATAATACATTTATAATAAAACATTTAACATTTATTAACATAAAAATACACATTTAACAAATAAACAAATTAACTCAATCAATTATAATAGGAATAAAAAGAGGCAAGATGGTAGAAACAATCTAAAATTATAGTTATAACAAATAAAAATAGATTAAATATGCTTACTAAATGATAGAGTTTGTCACATTGATTAAAAATAAAATCCATTGCTATTTTATAAGAGATACAACCAAGGTTTAAAGATAAAGACTGAAACTGAAAGCATGAAAAATAGCAGGCAAATGCTAACCACAATACAAGAAGAGGAGTGGTATTAGCATCAAACAAAATCGACGTTAAGATAAAAAAAAAAAAACAAAACATTATTTGGGAGTAAAAGGATTACTTCCAATAAGAATTTTAAGTTAGCAAGAATTATAACTATCCCATGCTTGAGTTGATCTAATAAAGTAGCCTGGAAATATGAAAGGGAAGTATTGATAGTATAAGGAGAACTGGACAAAATCCCCACTGCAGTGGAAGATTTTAACATACCTCCCTCAATTATTGATCAAGTCAAGTAGATAGTACATTAGTAAAGATAGAGAATAACTGAGCTTTATTATGAGCAAACATGATTAAATGAACATCTACAGAACTAACTCTAAAAATAGACAACACATATTATTTTCAAATACATATGGGATCTTTATAAATGTTACCATATATTAAGATGTCAATAAGTGTAACCAATTTCAAAAAATTGGTATTATATAGATAGAGGCAATTAAATTAGAGGTCAATAACAAAATAAATTAAAATCTGTACATTTTGGGAAATTAAAAACATATTTTTCTAAATTACTCAAGGTCAAAGCAAATATCACAATTACAATGTAATATTCACTTATAACTGACTGATATTAATAGTATTATATACCAAAACATATGAAATACAGTTGAAAACAGACTCTAAAGGTCATTTATAATCTAAAATAATTACATTTTTCAAAAAGTCTAAAAATTAATGAGCTATGTATCCAATTTAATAAGCTAAATTGGTCATTCTCAAACATTCAAGTTTCAGGACATTGTAACACTCTTATAAATTATCAAGGGCTTGGGGTGCCTGGGTGGCTCATCTGGTTAAGCATCAGCATTCAGCTCAGGTCATATCCCAGGGTCCTGGGATTGAGACCCCAGGCTCTCTACTCAGCAGTGCATCTGTTTCTTCCTCTCTCTGCCCCAACCTGCCCCCACCCCATGCTTGCTCAAATGCTCTCTCTCTTCCCTCAAATATAAATAAAATCTTTAAAAAAAATTATCAAGGGGCTCCAGAGATCTTTAACTTACATGATTGTAACAGTCAATATTTACAGAATTAGAAATTAAATGTTTGAAACATACATTAATTCATTTAAAAGTAATAATAAATCCATCATATAACATTATATTTTAATAAAAATATTTTCCCAAACTTAAGTATTTAGTGAGAATCATGGAATTGTTTTACATTATTGCAAATCTCTTTAATGTCCGACTTAGCAGAATAGAGCTAGATTCTTGTATCTGCTTTTGCATTCAATCTGCTATAATATATTAGTTTGGCTGAAGTATATAAAGACTATCTGGCCTCACACAGACATGTATTGGGAAAAGAAGAACACTTTTTACAGCTTTTTTATATAATTGTGAAAATTTTTCTTTGATACTATGCCAAATCTCCACTAGTGGTAATCTTTTAAAGGTTAGTTGCAATGTGGAATCTGAAACCACATCAATGAATCTTTCATGGTCTGTTACGCTAAGATCTATTGGTATGTCTTGCACTTTGAATGAATCTTTTACCCATGCGTGATTTTGTAACAACATGTATTGATAATCTGGAAAATATTGGTATGCTGAGTTACAAAGATCTTCTGAATATTGACATATTTTGGTGTATGAAAAAAATACAGGGCACTTGGGTGGCTCAGTCATTAAGCATCTGCCTTCGGCTCAGGTCATGATTTCAGGGTCCTGGGATGGAGTCCCACATCAGGCTTTCTGCTCAGCAGGGAGCCTTCTTCTCCCTCTCTCTCTGCCTGCCTCTCTGACTACTTGTGATCTCTGTCTGTAAAATAAATAAATAAGATCTTTTAAAAAATACACTTATTAATAAACCACTGATTTCATTGAAACAGTCTTTAAGTGTTCGTAAGCTGTCAAGCGCACAGTTGACGGATAGCAATATTAAATTCTAATTTTACTTGAAGGTTCAAATTTTCACATTGGTAATACATACTTTCAGTTGTTTCCAGGCTCATTTCAATCATTTTTGAGAAAATGTCTGCTAAATACTAAAAGCTATGTAACCCATAGTCTGTCTAGTTCTTCAAAGTGAAAATGGTGTTCCATGATGAGGATGGCTAGTTGAGCTTGCAACTCTGAGAATCACATAGTGCTTTTCCTCAAGACAATTTTCATATTTAAAATGCAGCAGAATTGTTTTATGTATAAATCCTAATTCAACAGAGTATTAAAAAGACACATAATTAGGAATCAAGATTTAATAAAGTTAATGATGTTTACTGTTTCATTAAAGTCATTCTTAAGTGAAATTGGCATTTATTTTTATAGAGAGGATGCATTGGTGATCAATACAATGACCACTGCCTTGATTTGTGTTAAGATGCCAGTAATTTTATCCACCCGTGCTTTTGCACTGTTAGTTCAAAGTAACATAGTGAAAAAGTCAAATAACATCCTAGCATTATCATGAAAATAGTTTTGGGCTTACCTCCTGAAAATTTCCCAGCGAGCCCTCGAGAAGTCTATAGAGCACATATTGAATACAAAAAGTTAGGCCAAGACTCAATGAACCATGGTCTATGGGCAAAATATTGTCCCTATTTTTATAAATAAAGTTTTATTGGAACCCAGTTATGCCTAATCATGCACATGTTGTCTAGGGCTGCTTTCATGCCACAGAGGCATGAATTAAACAGTTATAATAGAGGATGTACAGCTCACAAACCCTAAAATATTTACTTTCTAACTCTTTTATAGAAATATTTGCCAACTCAAAATTAGGCATAACAATAGAATAAATTTTTGAAATAAATTTTTGAAATTTTTGAAATAAATATTTGAAAGATATAATTAAGATCAGAAGTTAATGTGAAATGTGAAATGTGAAATGAAAATGATGTATAATATAAAGTATGAATAAAAACAAATGCTAACTCTTTGAGAAGACAATTGAAATACAAAAATCCCTGGCAAGATTGATTTTAAAAAGTGAAAAAGAGTATCTATATCAATACTAATAATGATAAAGGGAGGCTAAGATATGATGGATATTTAAAGCATAAGGGACACATTTGAATAATTTAATGTTAATAATTTAAAACTATGAATAGTTGATATAAATATCAAGAAAAATCTGAATTGCAAAATCAGACAAAGTAAAAAATAGAGTCCACAGGTGGTTTTGCAGACAAGTTCTGCAAAATATTCAAAGAACAGATTCTTCCAAATTTAATTTTTTTTACAAAATAGCAAAAAGGGGGGATACTTGGGTAGCTCAGTCGGTTAAGCGTCTGCCTTCAGCTTAGGTCATGATCCCAGGGTCCTGGGATCGAGCCTTGCATCAGGTTCCCTGCTTGGTGGAGAACCTGCTTCTCCTTCTCTCTCTGCCTGCCACTCTTCCTACTTGTACTCTATCTCTCTATCAAATAAATAAATAAAATCTTTAAAAAAAAAAAAGAAAGAAAGAAATGGACTACTCTCCAATTGTTTTTAAATATAAAAGCTAGTGTTACCAAAACAAAACAAAACAAAAAAAAACCCCAGCCAAACAAACAAACAAAAAAAACCAGACAAGGTTTAGAGAATAAAAGAAAATTATAGTCTCATTCCACTCACAATTATGAGTTTGACAATCCTAAAACCAATTAGGAAACTGCTTATAGTAGTTTAAAAGAAAGAATAACTCATCCTGAGTTATTATAACCGAGTTCAGTTTAACCCAGAAATGCAAGGAAGATTCAGGTTTAGAAGTTTGATCAACATAGTTACTACAGTAATAGATTAAAGGACAAAAACCAGCATGAATTTTTTCAAAAGATATAGGAAAAACATTTGATAAAACCAAATAGGACTTTATGATTTAAAATCCAAGCAAAATTCTCAGTAAACTAGGAGTAAAAGGAACTTCCTTTTTAGAAAAACCTATAATAAACATCAACTGTTAATTGTCAAAAGTTAGTAACTTTTGGAAAGTAGACAAAGATACTGCTAATTCTAGTCAACATTCTACTGGATGATCTAGCCAGTACAATAATTAAAAAGAAATGTTTTAATGACATTAAATTAAAATTGGAAAAGAACAAATAGAACTACCATAATTCTCAAATTATATTATTTTCTATGGAAAAAATGTTAAGTAATCTACAGAGATATTTGCAATTGATATAAAAATTTACCAAGATGGATAAATATACAACCAATATATAAAAATAAGTTATATATCTATACCTGGGCAATAAAACAGAAGACACAGTTAAAGTATGTCTATATGGCATTCATAATTTTAACAAAATATAAAATACCTAGGAATAAATACAACAAAAAGTTTAAGACATGTTTGGGAAAAATTTTAAACTTCAGTGAAATACATAGAAGATCTAATAAATGGAGAAGTAAACCATAATCTTAGATAGGATTTCTTAATATTTTTTTTTTAAAGATTTTGTTTATTTATTTGACAGAGAGAAATCACAAGTAGATGGAGAGGCAGGCAGAGAGAGAGAGAGGGAAGCAGGCTCTCCGCTGAGCAGAGAGCCCGATGCGGGACTCGATCCCAGGACTCTGAGATCATGACCTGAGCCGAAGGCAGCAGCTTAACCCACTGAGCCACCCAGGCGCCCGGATTTCTTAATATTTAACTAATTATAGTTATTCCCCATTTCAACTATAGCTTACTATATTTTAAAAATTCCAAAAGGAACTTGATAAGCTGATTTTAAAATTTACAAGAGCAAAGTCCCAAGATTGTCAAGACCCTTCTGAAGAAGACAAAGAAAAACCAAACCAAGCCAAAATAAAAAACCAAAACAAAACTAAAGGGTTTTGCTCTTCCACATATCAAGATATACCACATATCAAGATACACACTGCTGAGTATATCTCAGCAGTGTATTCACACAAGGATAATCAAAGCGAGTAATGCAAAAGAAAAGAGAACTTCAAGACAGATCCACACGTACATGGAAGCCTGGCAGAATTTGCCATAAATGGTCACTGAGATAGGTGGTACAGCAGCTCCCTTGAGATGGATGGATCATACAGTACAGGGTGCTTAGACTGTTATCCGTTTGGACAAAGAATGGAATGAATTGCTACCTTACTTGCTCAGAAAAGCAAATTCCAGACAGATTGAAACTAAACAAGTTAAGACGAAACTTTAAATGTCTTAGAAGAATATGCAACACAACAATTTTGTTGCTATAAAAACAAAACCTATAAGCTTATTATTGTTCATCAAAAAGCACCATAAGAAAAGTATAAAAATATATGCTGTGGACTGAATTATGTCATCCCTCCAGATTCATATGTTGAAGCCTAACTGTCCCCACCCCACTGTGATGGTTTTTGAAGACGGGTCCTTTGGAAGGTAATGGGTTAGATGAGGTTATGAGGGTGGGGACCTCATGGTAGGATCAGTGCCTTTATAAGAAGAGATTCCAGACCGTGTGTGTGTGCCGGTGCTCCCTTTCTCTCTCCCTGACACGTGAGGACACAGTGAAAAGGTAGGTGTCTGTAAGCCAGGAAGAGAGTTCTCACCAGAAACCGACCATGCTGACACCCTGATCTCAGAATTTCAGCCTCCAGAATTGTGACAAACAATCTTCTGTTGTTTGAGTCAGTCTACAGATTTTTTTGTCATGATAACCCATGCTGATGAAGACAACATGTAACCAACAAAGTATCCTGAATATATAAAAAATTCTCTCAAGTCAGTGAGAAAAAGAAAGTTCACCAAATTAAAAATGGTTAAAATATTTGAACAGGCATATCACAAAGAAGAAATACATAAAGCAAACATGATAAAAGAAAATTCTCAGAATCATTAGTTATACCACCTAAGGCCATGATAGAAATCGTATCCACAAAACTGGCAAAAATTCAGGCTGATACCAGCTATTAGTGAGGATGTGGCACACGTGGACCTGGTTTGCTGTTCCCACTAAAAAGTGGCATGACTAGTTTGGGAAACCACAATGTGAAACCAACATTCTCATACCCTAAGACCTAGCAATCCCTTACCTGCTCAGGTTGCCTGAGAGCAAAGGTTTCAACTTATCTGTCATGGTAGACTGTGTCAGGGAGAAGTCACAGTAGCATGGGGCAGGGGTGGGGTGGCGGTTGGGGGTGGTTTGCTGAGTGGGGCCAGAACAGCAGCAGGCCCAACAAGATGCGACTGATGTCAGATAAACGTGTTCTCACAGTGCCGTGATGTGGAAAAGACTGGGAAGCACTATCTGGGAGAACTTCTGGTGTATGTGCACCAGGACATATTTAAACAACATTCAGAGTGGCTCCCTGGGAAGAGGATGATTAAAGAAATTGTGGTATAGTCATAGACTAGAATATTCTATAGTTTGGAAATGGATGAACTCTAGCTCCCCTGAACTCTCAGACACTTGAGTGCTTGCAACAAAATCAAGTTGTGGAAAGCTGCATTATACTAGTCCCATTTTTACTGAAGTCATTGCAACTCTAAGCAAACAATAGGAAATTCAAGACAATATTCTGAGATCATCTTACAAAATTAAAATACACGTTTATCGAGCATTTCCTATGTGGAAGGCATCATATTATCTTACAGGATTCCAGAAATACTGAAATAATATCTGCCCTCAGAAAATACCTACCTTGGGAGGCAAGGCACATACCTTTAAAAGGTTTTCAAGTCATAAACTTTCTTTAGAAGTGGCCATTCCCTCTGATGCGAGCATGGTGAGAAACAGCAATGTGCCTTCTCCCTGGATTAACGGACCGCAGGGGCCTGTGCAGGTCTTCAAACAGTGAGCATTTCCTTCCTTCTCTTTGACAAACTCCACGTTTGCTCTAAATTCTTGTAAGCAGTTGAAAAGCAAAGAATTAATCTATATTTGATTAAAAATAACAGTATAATTGCTGATAATAATCATGATAATAAGAACAGTAACGAGAAAGGAACCCACCTGTGAGTTATTTCCATGCACATATGGATTTAAACTAAAAATCATCTCATAAGGGAAGCATAGACTAATGTATTTTGGATATTCTTTAGAAAGAGTGGTGAACTGTTAATCTAACCATCTAGACACAGATCTGGGAAGATGCATGTGGGAAGTAAAAAATAAATATATAAAAACCGAGCTTAAATCTTTTTTTTCTTTAACTGATGTTTTGCCAGTATGTCTTGGGCTTCATCAGAGAATGCAAACACAAACTTTTGTTTGGACATCAAAGCATTTTTAAATTCTTGCTTAGGTAATGAAATAAATGTGTAAAGTCACAGAAGGGACTGTTTTGTGTAGCTGGTTGTCTTATCACAACATTAAAAAAGAAAAAAAGATAGTTATGTAGATTTAACTTTAATACCTGAAAAAAAATTTGGAAAGTCATCAAGAGATTGATTTGCAAATGAGAAGATACTAGCTAGTGCTCAGTGTGGCTGATTCAGAATAAATTCCACTGGATTAATCTGATCTCTTTAGACAGAGTGACATACCTGACAAATGACGGGCCGTGGGTGTTTGAGAAGAGGGAGCAAGGAAAAAATATATAAGGAGATGTCAATGCCTCGGTACATTTAAAACTAGCTTCATGTTAGTTTATTCCAGACATATGAAACGCATACCACTTTTCAAAATAATTCTCTCTTTAGTGTCCTTTGAGGCTCAATTGCCTCATCTCTAAAATGAGAAGTGGATTAGATAAGTGTTTTTCAAAGTGAATGTCTGTGGCCTTTTTGAGGGTCATGAAATTAACCTAGTAGGTAACAACTAGCAATTTTAAAAACATGAGGTAGAATAGATTAGAATGGAAACCATCAGAGTTAATTGCATGTGTAAAGATAAGTTCTCTTGTATAACTTTGGTTCCAACTGTGTACTCTGTGTGTGTGTTTAGTGAGATATAATATAAAATGTATTTTTTATTGTGAGTTGCAGTCATCAATGCTCAAAAGCCACTGGACTTAATGATATCTAAGATCCCATGTGAATTTTTTCCTCCCCTCAGCAAGTATTTATGGCACATACCATATGCTCATAGTCCCTTCTGGCACTAACATTTCATACTCTTAAGAAAGATCCCAGGGCACCCAATTAACAACAACATATAAATGTTGAAATTATCAGTATGATAGATCAGAATTCTATCTTGACTATTCATATAACAATAAAGTACAGTTGAATGACATCACCCAGACATTTAACCTGAGTAGGTTCAACTATAAGTGTTCAGCAAACAGTGAATTAAAAACACATTTACTTCAAGTACTTTGACTTCTAATTGCAAATCAAAAAATTCATTCGGTGCTCTTCTGAAAACAACAGCAGCAACAACAAAACACGGTAATCTTTTCCAACAGTGTGAGGGAAACTGCTTAGAACTTACAATTAAAAGTTGGCACATAAGAGTTGGGTGTCTGGATGGCTTGGTCGGTTAAGTGTTCAACTTTTGATTTAGGCTCAGGTCATGGTCTTGGGGTCATGAGATCGATCATGCCCAGAGCAAGGGGCCTGCTTGAGATCTTCTCTCCTTCTGCTCCTCCCTTCACTCATGCTGACATCATCTCTCTTAAAAAAAAAAAAAATAAAGGAGTTGGCATGTAAACCCAACCCCAATAAGAGAAATTAGAAATATTACAGTTTTGAGCGCCTGGGTGGCTCAGTGGGTTAAAGCCTCTGCCTTCAGCTCAGGTCATGATCCCAGAGTCCTGGGATCGAGCCCCACATCAGGCTTTCTGCTCTGGCAGGGAGCCTGCTTCCTCCTTTCTCTCTGCCTACTTGTGATCTCTATCTGTCAAATAAATAAATAAAATCTTTAAAAAAAAAAAAAGAAATATTACAGTTTTGCATAATAGACACGAGAAATGCAGCCCTGTGTGAGCTTCAACCACAATGGAAGTCTGTTGTAAAAGAGAAGCAGAGATGGCTGTCCTTCTCACTCCCTTCTAAAGAGCAGAAATCAGCTTTCTTCTTTTTTTTCCTCCCCCTTCCTCCTCCTTGTCCTTTTTCCCCTCTTCCCCCCTTCCCCATCTCTCCCCCGCATCCCCTCCTCCTTCTTTTTGATGGCAATTGAACCCTAACCATTTGTAGATAACATCAATATCTATGAAATATCAATTCACTAATAAGAACATATGTGCTTATTAATAACTTTATAAATAATAGAACTTTATAAACTTTATAAATAATAATAACTTTGTTACTACTATCTCAGAAGTGAGGGCTTAGAGAAGATAGGAATTTGCCAAACCACAAAACAAGCAAGACACAGAACTCTGACAGATAAAGCTCTGGGAATAAAAAAAGAGAGAGAGAAAGAGAGAGGCCAATGGCTTGAATCTATTTTATTTATTTATTTATTTATTTACGAGAGAGAAAGCATGTGCGCAAGAAGGGAAGGGAGAGAATCTCAAGCAGGCTCCACGCTCAGTGCGGTGCCTGACGCTGGGCTCTATCTCACGACCTTGAGATCATGACCTGAGCCAAAAATCAAGATTCAGACCCTTAAATGACTGAGCCAGCCGGGTGCCCTTTGACTCTATTTTAAGACAGGATTCTTCTGGTTCATTCCTTCTTCTCTCCCTTCCTTCTTCTCCATGTTGTTATTATTATTATTATTATTATTAATCTGATAACATTAAGTGATTGAGTATTTGTTAATTTGGCCAATAGAATTCGATGTTATGTATCATGTTCTAGACACATTCTTCAGTATCTAAAGGGAAACTTCTTCCATTTGGTCTCATTTTCTTTTTTCCAGAGATTCAGTATTTGTGAGAATTTCTTAATGGAAGAAGCATCTTATACTATTTAAGTCTTAAGAGCATGAGCTCTACATGCTGTCCATGCCCAGGAAGACTTGGAAATATGAGTGGAGGACTGGAGAAAAAGACATTCATCAGGTAACACTGAAGATCCATCCTGAATGATATGAGAAAAAACAGGTTTCCACGCAAATCAAAGAATAACAAAGCAAAGCCCCAAGGATGAAATAATTCCTCAATCAAAAATCACATTGGCTGAAATATGTACTGACACCTGGATTTGCAAAATAGAAATATGATACTGAAAAAGATTTAGAGCCCCCTTTCAATTAATAAATCTTGGCTACTGTTACTAACACTCGGAGTTTTGTTTTCCAAATGAGGTTTAAAGCTATATTTTGTAAAAATGCAAAA